>NW_026934948.1:0-6112 GCF_032062105.1 Saccostrea cuccullata
TCGGACTCTTTAGAGGGGATTTTGCAAATCCGAAGTAAACCGTAAAGTCCGCGGCAGGTTGCCCTGAGGTTCCATTAGGGAACATGGATTTCAGATTGATTACACCTGTGTCTAGAATGCCGCTTTCAGTGGTCATTTTAATGGTCACAGTCTTAGCTGTGTTATCCTGCTCTAATGTAAAACCGGATACAGCATTCTTCCTAGCAGTCTCGATGGACTTCTGGTTCTGACTTGCCATATCGGTAGCCAACTTAACATTGTTTGTGTTGGTCTGAATCAACTGCGCATGGGAGGCTAATTGAGTACCATGACCTTCGATAGCTGTTTCATGACGAGCAATAGATTGTCTATCAATCCTAATTGCATTGGTGTTGCTCTGAATCAAATTTCTTAAGGTAGTCTCATCGACCTCGGCAGGTAACGGATGGAAACCTACGACACCATTGGCATCTTTACCGTAGTAATAAGAGTTACTTGCGATGTCAACACCAACCACTTTGATAGCTTTATCAGCTTCAACGGCTTGGGCAACCTTCCCGTCATCATCAGGGTCATACACTGACTTCAGCATATCACCATTACCACTAACACCACCGTGGGTCTTGACATAATCCTCTGTCCACTCCTTAGTGGCTAATGGAATCTCACGGAAAGTACGGAAGGCCACAGAGTAGGCAAACTCGCCTGTCTGAGGGTTACCTACCACTTTCACAGGAGGTGCTTCGGGGTCCACAGGTCTGATAGAGAAGTAGAAGTTACCTGTATAAAGAGCTGTAGGGACAGTAAGTTCAATCTTATTATCACCTGCACTAACGTCTCTAATCTCACGCCAAGCATGAGGGTGTCCTGTGGGGTTCAGAGGGTCAGGCTTTTCATAATCAATAATGAACTCTACCTCAGTACGTGCTTCTGGAAATGAAATCATCAAGTCAAATACAACTTCATTTTCAGGAACAGTAACAAGGTTCACCGGGTTTTCAACCACACCGGATTTATCTGAAAACCTAATAGCTTCCTGTAGAGGTCCATAGATACGGTCTCGGGAGCCTTCAGTGTTCACACGGTCAATAATGTGCCAAGGAGGGGCATACACTACGCTAGAGTGTTTATTCTGCCAAACAACCTGCTCACCTGCACTCGACATATCTTGGAGCCCTACGCCAACTGTGTCAGCACTAGCTTGAAGCTCACCTAATCGTGCCGTAAGCCCTGAGTCCACAATGGTATCAGTGTCGGCATCGTAAGAGAGAACTGCATTATCCTCAATATTGTCATCTAAGCGAACCAAGGTATATTTGTTGGGGTCGGTCATAGGACCTCCAAATTTTTAACCGGGTTAAATTTTAGAGTAAATAAAGGGACCAAGGGGAATCCCAAGGTCCCTAAGGGATTACGCTGCTAGGCTTAAGGTGTAACTGGTTGGTAAGTTAGCAGCAGCCGTTAGAGACTCTGGACGGATAACCGCACGACCGTATACATGTAGACCACGTACAATGTCACCGAAACCGATTCATGAGAACGGAAGCTCTCAGTCTTAACAATAGCGCTAACTGTAGCCACAGCAGACATATGACCTGCTAGGATGATACGACCAGTATCCGCTAGTTTACCATCAGTCTGAGGACGAGTAGTAGTTACTAGCTTAGGTGCGTTGTTAGTCTTGTACATTTGAAGACCACGAACACCTGAAAGGTTCATTAGGCCATTCTTGATTGACGCTTTACCATCGTTGTAGTCGCGGTTAAGAACATTAGAGTCCTCACGCATTGCCACTTCGATGAACTCAGGGTCAACAACTACCCAACGGCCTTCCTCAGGAACTTCTGCAAGGTCAAGTTTTAGGTTGAACTTGTTAAGAAGGTTCACTGGTTTCAGTGCCTTACCTGCTAGTACGTCAGCATCAGTAGGCTTCTCATGGATGTACAGTGCGTTAGCACCAGTAGCCGCAATAGTCTTGAACGCTTCTTCGCCAGTAGCTTTAGACGAGATTGCAGTCTCACCCGCAGTAGACGCGATGATGTTCTTAACAGTCATGTTATCAGCCATGTAGTTCAGAATCGCTAGGTCAAACTCATCTTTCAGACGGTAAGCTGCACGGTTAGAAGCTAGTGACTGCCAGTTGTTGTGAGCAAGTTTCTTCTCGATGTCGTCAACTTGGAACTGGAACGCTTTAGCTTGGTCAAGAACAATCTTCAAGCTATCAGCATCAATCGCCTGCGAGGTCAGCTTTTGACCACGGGCGTAATCCACGATGTCAATGTCTGGTTCTTTGATGATAATAACGCTATCACCGTAGTCAGAGATTTCACCGTAGTAATCGTTGTTTGTGATTGACTCAACTACCGAAGCAGTACGGAACTCCATAAGGACTTCTTTACTGTAGATAGTAGCAATCCAATCAGAGTTCGCACCTTGAGTACCTTTACCGCCACGTTGAGGAGCAGCTAGGCTAGGGTGAGCGGAGAAGTTAGTACCTGCAAAGTTTAGGTTGTTTTGCTTGCCGCCTGCGAACGGAGAGTTGTTAGTTGTAAAAGACATTAGTTAACTCCTTGTCTTAACTTACGCGACCATCCTTGAGAGCTGCTTGAATATCTTCACGATTCTTAGCGTACTCATCAGGGGTCATACGTTGAATTTGGTCATAAGTAAAGGTTGGCTTTGTACCTACCTCAGGGGTTTCACGATGACCACCACTTACAGCCATAGCAGCTTCAGCAGAGGTATCAGGTGTAGCTTGTTGAGCACCAAACTGTGTTTGAACAGTGTTAGTGCGGAACCTGCAAGGGAACCATCTAGTTTGTTTTCGTCGTAGATAGCCTCCTGCATTGCTACAGGTTGACTTTGAATCCACTCACCAAACTCATCAGATTGTACAACCGAACCGTAGTCAGGGTGCATACTACCTAAGATTTCCTTTTGGGTAGCGATATGCGATTGGCCTTGAAGTGACTGTAGTTCAGTTTGGAGAGCCGTGAACTCATCTTTGCTCACCATATCCGCTTTGGATTTATCATGGTAAGACTGAAGGTCCTTATAGCGCTTCTCCCAATCAATTTGCTCTTGGGTGCCCTGTGTAGGGTCCCGTGTTAGGGTTGGTTTGGTCTGTGTTAGTAGTCATAGTTTCTTCCTTTAGGTCGGACAAGGAGTCCGGTATCTATTGGTTTGTTTAAGGTGTGGAGGGTAATCACTAGGATGCCTCCAACACACGGGCTTTGAGATTAAGTAAAGCAGAGTAGGCTTGGAAACCACCTTGGGCCCTGTGGATGTCCACGGGGTCCTTGGAGCTCATGCCTAGGGTGGCCTGCTTCACTTGCTCTCGACGTAAGTACTCTTGGAAGTACTCAAAGTTCTGATGGACAAGAATGGGCTTCAAAGCACCAATCAGTTGTTCATCGGTAAAGTTGCTTAGGTGGCTCATTACATGCCTCCCATCGGTGCGTTCACACCTTCGACACCGCCATTGATACCTTCGGGGTTACCCGCTGATTCAAAGTTAGCCGTTGGGGCTTCAGTCGGATTCCCTTGGGTGCCCGGAGTGCCTTCCATTCCCGGTTGCTGCATACCTTGGCTGCCCATTAGCTGAGCATAGATAGCGGCCTCTTCAGGAGTGTTGAGGATGTCTTCAGGTTCCATATCCATTGTCTTGAGCTAGACGCTTCACAATGTTAGGAAGTTTGATTAATGGAGCTACCGCAGGGTTCATGGAGAGCTGTAGGAAGGTTTGAAGTCGTTGTGACTCTACATCCTTCTGCTCAAGTGACGTAGCACCAGTAGCGCGAATCTCTAGGTCCCCGTCAATTTCCGGGTGTTCTTTACCATGGAATTGCATCTCCCATGCGAACATAGCCTGACCTAAAGGCTCCACGATGTATTTGTCGATGTTACCCACAACGTCCTTAATGTTAAGGGAAGCGTTGTTGAGAATCATTGACATACCACTAGCGGTACGGCCTGTGCCACTTACACCAGTTTGACCATGGGCAATCGAAGGAATACCTGTGGCCTCATCGGCTTGTTGTCGCATCTCACGGACCATCTGTAGGTTCTCATTGGCAGTCGATGGGAACTTAATGCCATGTACGGCTTGTCCCGGAGCACCACTGAGCCTACGGAAAATCTTGCCGGGTTCGATAGACATATCTTGGCCCGGTACCATAAGCTTTCATCTACGTCAAAGACCATGTTACCTGCTAATGCTAGGTTATCCACAGCCATACGCATGAAGCCGTTAATCATCTTCTGTTGGTCTTCCATAGAGGCAGGAACACCAGTGCCGTAGATTGAATAAGGGTCTTCTTCGTAAGGACAGACGTAGTAAGGGATACGCATTGGTTGGAAAGGGTTCAAACTGATACGCAAGATTTCATCACCGCAGTACCACACGTTAACCTGTAAGTACTCATCGGTCATCTCTTCGGGAATCTTCATCCCAAACTCACGTAACTTAGCCTTATCCATGTAACCCCAAAACTCCATGACTTCAAAGGGTAAGTCGCTCTAGCATTAGAACCTTGAACCTTAGGGTCCTCACGGGTTGTGTCAGTGGAGCGAGGGTCATAGTTAGGGCCTTTCTCCAATACACGCATGAGTGCCTTACGGTCAAATAGGGGGCGCTTGGCTAGGTTGCGAATGTCAGATTGCGTTCATCTTGTGACGCTCAATCACCCACTCGGCTTCCTGAATAGTGGTAGCAACGGGGTCGATATAGAGGTCCCAAATACTGACGAAATCAACTTTAGGTACTGTGATACGCTCTGGGCTGTATGTGCGGCTCCCATCTTCGTTAGTTGTCCAACGAGGGATTTCCTTGTTTACGTTGAAGGGACCCTTCAGGGCACCAGTACCAAGGATACACATCTCACTGACAGTACCTTTCAATGCTTTAACAGCTCGGGCAGCTTCTAAGTCGTCTAGAATCTTACGTTCCATCTTCTTAGCTGCTTCCTTTGCCGGGGCGATAGTAGGCTCACCTTGTAAGCCCACACCATCCATTAGTTTACCTTCGATTTGCTCCTGAGGGATGTTCTTAAACATACCACCAAGCATAGCTAGACTAGCTCCGGGCTCTAATTCACGCCCATCACCTTCAAAGCCAAAGGCAGACTGATACTCAGGGGCCTCAGGTGCTTCCTGTTCAGGTTGCTCCTGTTCACCGCCTTCATGGATGTGTGCAAACTCATACACACCTAACGGTACCTTGGTCTCCGAAATTGACAAAGGGAACTTACCGTTGGCAAAGCAGGGCCTCATTGATTTGGGCCACTGCTGCGCGAGTTTTCACTTTAGTTGTTCGTAGGCTAACCTTAGACTTCTCCGATTGACGGAAAGTGTCTACGTCTTGACCACGGAAACCCATAAGGGCTTTCTTCCATGCCGCTTCAGCAGCACTACGGGAGTTCTGTGCTAAGGTTTGCTTGCCTCGGAGGTCCATGACTAACGCAGGTACCTTGGCTTTTTCTTGACCTTGTTTCCCGTCTTTCGGGGTCACACTGGTATGTGCGATAGCCATAAGTCACTCCTAAGAGAAATAGTTGTTGATGGTATTCCAACTAGATTCCCGCTTCATGTTCTGCATTTGAACTGTGCGGTTTTGTCTAGTAGGACGGGCCTATTAGCCCATACCGAAGGGAATCGTATAAATCCCAATGGTGTTTCTTATCGTCCACCCCAACTCGACGTTGGTCAATGTCATCAGGGTTCTTCTCGTCAATTTGAGCTGACTGAAGTTGGTTGATAATTCTCGGGCAGGTATTGAAGAAACCATACCCGGCTAGGGTCTTTGAGAGTTCACCAAGGGTCTCAGATTTTCGTGAATTTGGACATTTCCCGCGATACGGTTCTTGTCGGCAGGCCGAATCTGAAGTCCCGCCATTCTAATCTGTTCACCGATTGTCGGTCCGGTATAACCTGTTTTATTGAAAATAGACCAGTCAATAACATGGTCAATAGCAAGTACTTCATTTCTCTCTCTCAATCTTTAAGATGTCCTGAGCAAATTCAACACCTGTACGACCTACCTCGTTGTATTCACGGTAGACGACCTTTTGTCCATTCTCAGGGTTAATGGCGTACCAAATGGCTGTTGCCGGGTCACGATAACCATAGTCCATAC
>NW_026934949.1:0-6113 GCF_032062105.1 Saccostrea cuccullata
TATTTTGGAAGTTTAGTCCCTTGTAATTAATTTAACTTATACGTTTGAAAAATTCTCCAAGTCTTCGATTGTGTAAAAATTATAACTAAATTCATTGTTCTATCATAATTTTGAGAGGCAGAAAAGAAGATATTTTCAAACGCCACCATTCCGCCAAAAATATAGTCCCTGCTAGTTTTCAAACGCAGTTTACCATTTCTCTATTTCAAGTTGTACAATTGTGATGAGCAAAGAAAAATATGGTCTTTTAAATCTCTTACACCTAAATATATATAATACATATAAGCAAATATACTTTGAATGTTTCATCTAGTCTGGAACCAGAGAAGAATCCTATACCTTTATATGTAGGCGTCGGAACCGGGAGGGGAGCTTATCCCCCTTTCTTTTTGCAAAGATAGACATTATACATAAAGGCACTGAAAATTGGGGTTTACCTTTTTCTGTTGGTTTAGCCCTCCCTCCCCATTTTCCATTACCACCCCCCCCCCCACACACACACACAAACACACTTTCAATTTGCTTCAGACGTCCATAGTAATTAAAATTTTACCGAATCAACTGGGGAAAATAAACTCAAGCTTAAAGCTTGCTACAGTTTAATATTTTGTAATAAATGCATGTTATATGGCTAACATGATATTTAAAGTGATATACAAATACAAATACAAATACTTTATTGGCACAAACACAATTACAATAATTGGCAAAGGCCCACTGAACATCATTAAATAATGTTTACATATTTTTCAGGAATTGTCAAGTAATTGACTTCTAAATTCAAAACAGTCTCTGATAAACTTAACAGTAACTTTCAAGACTTTTTGTATATTACTGTTTACATATAATTGTAACATATATTTCTCATTGCTAAAATTATTATTTTTCTTTGTTATGTTATAAATATTACTAAAGAATGTGTTTCTTAGCTTAGAGTAAGAATTACATTGAAAAAGAAAATGCATTTCATCCTCAATCACACCAGTATTACAAACATTACAATATCTTTCATTTCTTGATGTGGAAATATATCTACCACTTTCTATTGCAAGTTTATGTGCGCTTAGTCTAATTCTACTAAGAGAGGATCTCTCAGATCTTTTTTTGAGTAAATCAACATAAGGACTTCTTTTTCCCGAGTATTATACTTTCTTGAAGAAATCAAGTTTTTCTGAACTAAAGATTTTTGACGTTTGCTCCTGAGTGCACTTATCAATAATGCTTTGTTTAATGTTTGGTAAAAGGTGTTGGATGGAACCTGTATATTTTGTAATGTTTGAGAATCCAAAATTATCTAGAATAGAAAATAATTTCTTAGTCCAAGAATTACAGTTACTTGTGGATTGGTAAAGTTTAAAGGCCAAAGAATCAGAAGTTTTCAGATGATTCCAATATTTGATACTGGAGAGGGAAATTTTGGACCAAAGTGGTAGTCTTTTAAGTTCTGCTAAACAACCACCATTGGATGTTTTGCAGTGCACTCCAAGGATGTCTTTAATAAATTTTAAGTGAAAATTTTCAATATTTGAAATATCTTTGGATGAGAGATCCACTCCCCATATTTCACTACAATAGAGAAGAACTGGAAGTACAATAGCATCAAAGAGTTTTTCTAAAAGTTTACATGGGTTATCAAATCCAATAATTCTTTTCATTTTAAAACATGCTTTTCTAGCCTTTTCAATAAGCACAGCTGTTGCTAAATTAAACTTCCTATTACATTTCATCATAATACCTAAATAACAGTATCTTGGTACAATTTGTATTGCATTACCATTAAAACTAAATTCATTTCCTTGAGGCTTGCCATTTGAGTTAAATATCATAACTTTAGATTTATCTACATTAACTTGAAGTTTCCAATTTGAGCAATAAATTTTTGCTTATTTATATTGATGGATTGAATGATTGATTGAAAGAAAGCTAGCCACAGATTGATCTATCGATCACTGAAACTCTTAAGTTATATAATTTCCTACTTTATGGAATGAAAGTATTCTGGTGCTCTTACATAAATCTGGTAACAAACTTGATCCCTGTAATTATACAGTGTAGAGGTATATCTATTACATCAAACTTGGGAAAACTTTTCAATAGGATTATTCATTTCAGATTGCTAGATTTTATTAAGGACACATCACTTATTAGTGAAAATCAAATTGGTTTTAAAGAGAAAAGCAGAACATCAGATCATATTTTTACAATTAAGAATATAACCGATTATTATAAAAACAGAAAGCTAAAGGTTTATGCGGCTTTCATTGATCTCCGTAAAGCCTTTGACACTATATGGAGGGTTGGACTTTATTATAAACTTCTGAAATCCAATATCAGGGGCGTAGCAACAGGGGGGTAGGGGGGCCTGTCCCCCCCCCCCCACTTTTTTTACCAACATTATTTTAACTATTGAAAATGTCTATTGAAAGGGTGGTCCCCCCCTCCACTTTTATCTACAAGCTAATGATATGAAGACTAAAAATATTTGGCGTTGGAAAAACTTTGTCTTTACCAACCCCCACCCACCCCACCCCCACGAAATAGGATTTTCGAGTTTGGGCGACTATCTTTTTTTTTTTTGCTTGACAACTTTTTCAAGTAAGTCAAAAAAAAAATTTCTCCGGCTGCCCCCCCCCCCCACTTTCAAAAACGATGCTACGTGGCTGAATATACACACCAATATGTTCAATATTAAATTTTCAATGTATGAAAATACAAAAACTAAGATTAAGTTTACTAATGGTCTCAGTAAAACATTCACATCTAAATGTGGTGTTAAGCAAGGCGATATTTTAAGCCCAACTCTTTTTAACATTTTTATTCATGGTATTGTTGATGAACTTAAAACCGATGCTAATGATATTGTTTTATTATCTGAAAGTAAAACTGGGTTACAAAATTGTTTGAACATCATTGAAACATATTGTTCTAACTGGAAACTACAGGTTAATGTGGAGAAGTCTAAAGTTCTTATTTTTAACTCAAATGGTAAAATTTGCATGAATGAGTTTACATATAATGGAAATGTCCTTCAAACAGTTTCAAAATTTTGTTATCTTGGATTAACTTTGAAATGCAATGGAAATCTGAACTTAGCAATGTCAGTACTTATGGAAAAGGCCAGAAAAGCATATTTCAAGATTAAGAAAACATTTGGTTTGGATAATCCATGTAAACTTTTGGAAAAACTTTTTGACTCAATTATAACACCAGTTCTTCTTTATTGCTCTGAGATCTGGGGTATTTATAATAACAGTGGTGAAAATTCTATAATCGAAAAATTTCACATGAAGTTTATTAAGGAAATTTTAGGAGTACATTGTAAAACTACTAATGCTCCTTGCAGAGCAGATTTAGGTACACAACCCCTGTGGACAAGAATACACTTTTCAAGTATAAAATTTTGGAACCATCTTATTACTTCCAAGAATACTTTAGCATTTAAAATCTATAAAACAACAGTAAAAACAAACTCATGGACTAAAAATATTTTTTTCACTTTTCACACTTTTCAACAAGTTAGGATTTTCATTCATTACTAAAAAAGAAAATTCTATAAAACCACTTTTGAGAAGCATAAAACAAAGAATATCAGATCAATGCGTACAAGAGGAATATGCAAAGATTCATAATTCATCGAAACTAAAATTTTATCAAGTTGTTTTTAATAATTTCAAACGATGCGGATACACTGATATATTAAAAAAGAAAACAGACAGATCAATTATTAGCAGATTGAGACTTCCCTTACCAAAGTAAAATTATTGCAGCAATATTGCCGCTATATTGCGGCAACATTGCAGCAACGCATTTTTGTCACCAGAAACAAGCTTTTTGGGTTAGTGAAAAATCACCGCTAGCGGCAACAACTTCTGGTGACATTCTGGCAATACTGCCAGAAAAAAACTTTCTGGCAGTATTGCCAGAATGTCGCCAGAAGATCTAGGATTACCCATTAGGCATTTGTGAGCATGCTCAGTCATTTACTTCCTCTTTTTAAATAAAATGGAGGGAATTCAAAGGCAAGCATGTTTTGCTTCATTATTGAATGGTATCAAGTTAATTGGAGCTGTTAATTGTGTACAGTAGGATTAGACATGATGACTAGTAAGACTGAATAATGTGGAAAATGCCAGAAAAAAAGAATTTCAGCAGTTTCCATGGCATGGCCTTTTGAAAGAATTATAGGAATGTCTAACTCTGTTTTCATGGTATATATATCAAACTTGGTAAGTCAAAACCATATTCTTTTTTTAGATGAATGATTCTTTGGAGATAAGATAAGAAAAATTATATGCATTTCAACTAGTTCTTGTGATGCATGTATACTATACTTGTATGTCTAATATATATCATATCACTGTTGCAGGAAAAGATGAATGCATGTTATCAATTTAATGCATGAACATATATAATTAATTTATTGCATAAATTTGAATACCTGCAAGAAATATATATATGCTGGAAATCACAAACAAGCTATATATTATACATTATACTGATTAATTGGCATTGGGGAATATGTGATGGGCAGCTAATTAATTAGGTCATTTGAAAAATGATGCAGAGTTGCTGGACATTTTCACCATGTTCACAGTGGCATATTAATATTTTTTATATACACATTTTTTATGTGCCCGGATTGATAGATTGGGGGCGCATATTGTTTTTGTCCTGTCTGTTTGTAAACTTTAACCTTCACCATAAGTGATAACTTTTGAACCAATGAGAGATAGAGACTTCATATTTGGTATGCATACTCCACTAATTAAGTCCTTTCAAATGACACCAAGGTCAATGACTTTGTGACCTTGACTGTGACCAATATGCTAAAAATAGTTTTTTTATTGAATATTTGCCATAATTTAAAAGCCATGAGAAATAGAGACTTTATATTTAGTATGCATACTCAAATAATTTAGGTCTTTAAATGAGGACACCAAGGTCTTTGGCAAGAACATTGGCTGTGACCCATATGCTTAAAATATATTTTTTGAACCTTCCTCGTAACTTTTAAACCATGAAAGATGGCAACCTTATATTTGGTATGCATTCTCCACTAATTATGCACTTTCAAATGAAACCAAGGTCAATGACCTTGTGAACTCTGCTGTGATCTATATGCTAAAAATAGCCTTTTTAAACCTCCACCATAAATTTTGAACTATAAGAGATAGAGACTTCATATTTACGATGAATATTCCACTAATTAAGTTTTTTCAAATGACACCAAGATCAATGACCTTGTGGCTTTGACTGTGACCTATATGCTAATAATGGTTTTTCAAACTTTGTTGCCGTTGTTTCAAAAACACATCTTTTTTCAACAAAATTTTTCTATCTTTTCAAAGAATAACATAAGCTTAAGTAGCTATTTCTTACTGACTCTGTAGCTTATTATGCTATTGATTTTTATGTTCCTCAGCACAATTTGTTAATTGTTAGACTGATAGATAATTTTTTCTATTAAATACCAATTTATATAGGTAGTACTGCAGTGTTGCCCCAATATTGCTGCAGCAAAACCTGAAATAATACATGTACTGTAACATTGCCGCAACACCTTTCTGGCAATATTGCCGCAAATCTAATTTACATACGAAAAATGATATTGCCGCAATATTGCTGCAATATACTGCCAGAATGTTGCCGCAACACTTTTCTGGCAGTATTGCCGCAAATCTAATTAACATACGAAAAACGATATTGCCGCAATATTGCTGCAATGTATTGCCGGAATGTTGCTGCAATATTGCGGCAATAATGCCAGAAGATGTTGCCAGAAGGTGAGTATTTTGGTAAGGGTTAGTGCTCATAACCTTGCCATAGAAAAAGGAAGACATTTTTCTAAACCCACAGATAAAAGAATTTGTAATGTATGTAACACAGGGGAGGTTGAAAATGAATTTCATTTTCTCTTCATCTGCCATAAATACAATAATCATAGGTTAACTTTTGAAAGGAATTTGATGAATTTTTTCCATGATAAAATATTAAATTAATATGTCTAATACTCAAAAAGTTAAACTTTGCTTTAATAGCCATTGTCCAGAAGTACTGAAAATAACAAACTCATTTATTAAAAAATGTATTACATCTAGAAATGACTGCATAAC
>NW_026934950.1:0-6187 GCF_032062105.1 Saccostrea cuccullata
ATGCTACAATATGTGTGACACAAAGTCACACCAGGATGGCGTGTTACAATATGGATGGTTTATTGAACATTTTTTTTTATAATTCATGTCGTCTGTCTTTGCTTCATGTATAGTGGTAAAGTGGCATTAGACAGCATATTAACAACCCATCACACTGTATGACTATTTAGGTAAGGTTTATAACTCAACAAATTTAAAATCGCCACACATATTTAATAATCCATATGATATTTTACGAACACATATCCGTGGAGTCACAATACCTGTATCAGCTTCAAATGTTGATGCAAATCATACAGGCTTAAATATGAATTAGCTGGGCTAATATGAATAAATATCACACACCTTTACTTGTTATAGTTAAAACATTCAAAAAGGATAATTATTTAGCACTCTCTTTATTTCAAATAACTGTCCTTTGATAAAATAAGCTACATATCATTAGTCAATGCATGATTATTTATTTGCATTTTCCTCAAGTTGATGTGGCTCTGTTTTAATACTAAGTTAACTTCAGTGTGTATTATACATGATAAAATGTACACTTTTCCATATCAAATTCAGTATCAGCCTTCGACTAACATGAGTCCTCATGTCCTTGGTCCTCTGGCTGATCTGCTATTGGATGTGATGTGGAAAGGTGTAGTTTTATTCTCTATTTATAAGATACTTATTAATTAATGCTGGTTTTTGCATATATATGATTTATGTCTGACGTCACAACGTATAAAGATGATTAAGATCCTGCGGAGCTAATACAGATTTATATCACACCTTTAGCAGATTAAACTTCCGTTATTCCCGATCGTGACAAGGAGCTCTCGGCAGATGTGACCGGTCGGCAGGGGATGCTCACTTCTCTATGGCAATTAATCCCACTTATGACGTTTATGGTATATTGGAGGTCCGTGTTTGCTCTACTCCTGATTTGTATTATTAAAGAGAGTACAAACCCCTGTGAAATTAATTTTTACCCTTTTTTCTAACATACACCATAAAAAAATTAATAATTACAATGTACATTAAAATCAAGTTGTATTTGGAGGTCAAATGTTAAATATAATGACGCATCCTCTTAATCACTTCTATATTTATTTTCACTTAATTTGTTTTTAATTTCCAAAAATACACTGTATCAAAACCTTACGGTTCAATTTTTGTAATTTGGATATATATATTTTTTTTCTTTGTTTTACTTTAATAATCCTCTTGAGTTAAGTGTAGCGTTCTTATTTGTGAATTTGCATTTCCCACGCTATGTTCGTTCTATTTTTACATCACTTTGCACTATTATATAACTGGTATCAACAATATCTACTGATTAATAAAAACATAAGGAAGTGCCTTTATAAGCAACATTAGTTATATTATATATCGAATGGTAAAATGTTAACAATAGTTATTGTCTTACATCAAAGTTTCAAACAGTTTGAATTTGGGAAAAATGTCGACGAATCCGCTTTGTACCAGCTTAAATAGACTTCATTATAATATTTTGATCTAGTAAGTGATTTTCTATTTTACAATGGTTATATAGTGAATGCATGTATGACTATGTATTTTTTCTCTTCGGAAGTTGTTGTCTGATGCATATAATTAACATAATAAAAAATACCATTTTCCACATCACAACCTATAACTTAGCCACCTACCGATATCATAGTTTGGGCCCTCAGTCCTCTCGATGCATGATAGTGATATCTCGGCTTGATACAGGATGTGATATGGAAAAGGATATGAATTATTCTCTATATACTTTACTTCGCCAATGTAAATCGATACATATTTATTTTGGTGAAATGTATTGACCATTCCATTCTAACAATTAACATTCCCAGCTTTCACGTGATATTAAACAGTTATCCCTTTCTCTTTTGAGAATGAAGATTAACATGTTTTCATAAAGTTTTCCTGAAGTACAATTCATCACACAGATAAAAATCAAAATGTCTTGGTAGAGTTTGTCATAACAAGACCGTTCTCTGCTTTTTACGTAAACAGCTGTTCGTGTTCTATGTATAATTCATCGTGACGTATCTAGTTCACTTAAATGAGATGATTTTCAAGACAACAACAATTGTGTACTCACCATTTTATATTAATACCCTTGAGTGTTATTAATTCCAAGACAATATGGAAACTTAGAACGACGTAAGTCACAAGCTAACAGTTAATCTCTATGCATCACAAGAATAAGCTTTAACAGCAACCGGCAAAAACACAACCTAGGAAGTAAAATCTTTAAATTCACAAGACTGTAAGGATATTGTACGTTTTCTACAATTACCGCGTAAGAGCGATCTTTCTGCATTAGTATCCTGCGGGGGAATTGTTATGGTGAGGGCGTGATTTTAATTGTTGAACTTGGCTGACAAAACACACACAGAATAGTGCGGATAGAATCGATTGGGTGATGACTAGTTGCTGATGAAAAAAACAACCGTTCTAAAGATTAAACCTCCGTCAAGGTATATATATAGTGACAAATTAATCTTTTTTTCATGGAAGGAAATGTGATCACTCTTTTTATATCATCAGATCTACAAAACGTCACATAGCACGCAGTGTTAGCGTTAACCTTAATTTTAAAAAAAGGTAAAAAGTTAATCTATATGAGATTGACTTTTCAATTTTTTTTCTTTGCGTTCTATTTTTTTTTTTTAATTTAAAATAACTATGTTGTAAAATAAAAAAAAAATTCTTTCTTCTTAAACATGTTAAAACCTGTATAATCTATAACTGTCGGTATAGATGAGTGCTATATTTTCCGCCTTCAAACACACCCTTGGACGGGAATCTCAACTGAAATCCTATTTGGTGTTCATATTAACCCTAATCAAGTACTATTAGGCGTTTTATTGATCTATAAACCGTTCCAGCACTGTTAACGTATTTTTATATGGTGGATACCACTAGAAGTTATAAATAATGCACCACTGAAATGGAGCATGTCTGATTATAGAGCTCTGTTTAATGAGTCACTGGGTAACAATTTCCGTAAACAGATTAGAGAAGTTGTTCTTTGGGTTTCGCAAGTGACATTATCGAACAGAAAATCAGTAAAGGATTATTAAGTTGCGACCACATGAGTGGAAGAACAGTTGTCAAACATTACACATAACTTAAGGAAGTTACGAAGTTCTCTTCGGGAATTAAAATTTTACTATTCATATTTCCTATGAAAAAACAGTCTTAATTATATTCGCGAATCAGATAAGCTCGGAGAATAATTCCGAAATATGTTTTCATTATGATAATGTCAGCCCTGTTATAGTGAGGACATTACCCTGGAATCTCACTCATAAGTAATGCGATTACGCATTATTCTTTTTCTCTTTTACTGCTGAAATATACATGTCTTTCTCATATAAAAAAGGAAAAGAATGATTTTCCCCTAATTTTTTTATGATGATTCTTCAATAATATTTTCGTTGGAATCAAGAAAAACTTTATTCTGCAAGATCGATATATAATTGGTAAAAGAGTGAATCAAACACCTCTTTTTGTCAACCAGTCATCGAAGGCACATATATTTTAATGTTCTTTGAAACCTCCAAAACTTCTTCGTATTGATTTATCATGATGACGAAAAACATCCAAGGTCAAAATTCAGCTAAGAAATACAAAGTCATTATTTAACAAATTTCATAAAAATATGACTCATTCTCTCAATGTAGTTTTATAAATTACATATTGTCTTTTTTATATGAATTAAAAAAAATCATTTATCTGTCATGGAAGAAATAATAACTTAATATAAATAAAGTTAAACATATTTTATTCGGGAATGAAGTTGGTATGTTACGTGATCAAATGATCTTTTGAAAATAATATATATTAGGTTGCAAATACAAAATCAAATGCCATTATATCGACATAACAAGACGCAATAACTGGCAGCAAGACCTAAATTTTTCTGTTCTAACTAGTAGTTAATTCTAATATTTTCAATTTCGTCACTCATATTAGCTCATAGGAATCTTATGTCCATTTGAGTGAAAAATGTTATGTACAATGCTCTTCTATCATAGTCTTAATATACGTGGACATTTTATTTTCCTTATTAATAAAAGTATAAGCATTTGCTGATCACTTATCTATGATGTCGTATCAGAACACACATAACACATACATTCCTTAAAATACACTAGTTGCATGATGGATAGACTCAAAAGAATTTCTTCAATTCATTTTAAAATTGACTTCTTTTAACATTCCAATTAAACATGATGAATTCGATCTGCCCAATCAACGATGCATTCCTTAACTTTAACACCTTACAAACAGGGATGCATTGCAGGATCCAGGAGATGCATAAACAATCCCCTATCCTTAACTCATATCAAGAATATTAACTGCTATAAATGAGAAACTTCAGATACACCATGCTTTAGCATATAACTAAAAGTGTTGAAAATGAGGTGTGAATTCCCCCCAAAAACGTCAAAACTTTAAGAATATTTTAAATCGATATTTTTTCTAGGCCAACAACATAAAAGTGTTATACAAACATTCATTACAACTTACAATTTACCATTTATGTAGACTTTGGAGACCAGCTATTTCAACAAACTATTCCGACCGGCAATAATTCTTCATCGTTATTTACTCAAATGTTTTTTTATACTGTTAGGAAGCAAAAGGTATATATTCAGATACTTCCATTTAGGAAGAAGAAAACACTTGCTTTGGCCTTCAACTCTACATGTTGATAAACATGTATCGACAATGTATTTTCAATTAAAAGCAGTTACTGTCATTCATATGCCGAATCCATATATATCCACATGAACTTATTTCATTTTAGGTTAGTTTACTGACTTTAGACGATAGTGGCCAAATAAGAAGTAAATTGTACGAAATATATGTATCGAACATTATCAATGCAAGCTCAAAAGTCCATAAAACAACACAAATCAGTAACAGAGCACACAGAGACCTCCAAAACATCAGAAGTGGGATCAGGTGCCATGAAGGAGTGAGCATCCCCTTTCGACCTGTCACGCCCACCGTGTGTTCTTTCTCATGATCGGAAAGTGACCGGAAAATCCAATGTGAATTCAGTGTATAAATAATGGAGTAACAATTGGAATGAAAAACGTCCGTCAGCATTTGACTTCATGATAAACTGTATTTGCTGACAAGGTATTTATATCGACCATAGAACTTGCGAAATGATGACTTGAAACGAGTCTGCTAATATTCTTATTTCATCAACTTGTTAATCAATGATTTACCTCGTTTTTAGAAATTGTTCACACGTTACGCATGCAAAAGTTTCAGTTTATAAGTTTAACCTTTGTTACTATAATTAACTATAGTTGGTATAATTTGCTGTAGTATTTCTTGTTTTGGCTGAATATAATCTGTTAAATTTGACTAAGGAAGGCTTCGTCAACTGGATCAATGCACAGGGCTGTGACTGGTCAGCAGGAGTTGCTAACTCCTCCCTGGTATCTGATCCCCCTTTGAAATTTCCAGAGGTTTTATGTCATCTTTGCAAGTTTGATCTTTTTGTTTTAGATTGATCACTGTTTGATATCTCTACCCTTTTCATTCAAGAGAAACCTGGACTGAATTCCAAACCAAAGGCTTTGGTCTTGAAAAATTCAACAATCAAGCTTATATATTATAACCACTTCCCTTTGTTTACATTTAACAAAAAAATCAAATTTACTTACAGTTACGGAATGACCTCTCACGAGTTCTATGCTAGAAGTAACTGGGTCCTCCAAAGTCGATATATAATATGCAGAGCCAAATAAAATCTGGCCTACAGGCAATGAAAATCTTTATTGATTTTTCAACAACGCTGAAGAGATTCGGCTTCATTAGCTCTAATTATATCTTTTATGAATGTATGAGGCGCTAATAAAGATTCACCTGTGTTTCATATTGTACCTGATACCCAGCAATCGATTGACGGTATATCTACCGGAGATTTACCTGTATATAAGTCTTTTTATGTGTTTCTCTTCCCGTTATTGAAGGAGAGCCCGTCCGCTCATTTATTGGAAATGATGATGATGATAATATAAATGATATGAGATTGTGTGGACGAGAGATTTCCCCTGTGTGTATTCAGCTTCTCAGTTGATTGAGAGAAGTTGTCAACCTATGCACGGTTACAGAATCTCAGTCAATTTGTTCCTTCGGTTTAATGAAAGTAATTTATATAAGCTTGATA
>NW_026934951.1:0-6256 GCF_032062105.1 Saccostrea cuccullata
CTTAGTTTCCGTTCATTTGCTTCGTAACCGTTGCACATACTGATTTAGTATACATATACATGTATATCAGATTAAAATCTAGGTCAAATTCTGTTTTGGGTACGGTCACACCATTTTTGACATAGTTAGGCCCCTTCGACTTAGACAAAATTAAAAAATATTTGCAGTTTCCATTGACTTCCTTTGCAAGCATTGCTCATACTGAAATTAAATTTAGCGTACATCTTTATGAAATGAATATCTAGGTCAAGTTGTGTTTTTGGTACCATTGGGACATTTTTGACAGAGTTATGCACCTTGGACTTTACTTTAAGAAAATAATATGCAATTATATGCAGTTTCCTGTCCTTTTTTAATTTATATTTTTTCTCATAATAAACAAAGAGATAGCTGAATATATTTACATTTATGCCATACAAACTCACACTTATACTTTCACACTATTCACTATCCTTCTATAGATAATATTAAAAGAGATAGAAAAAAGATAAATACATGTAAAATCAGTTTGTCACTATTTCCTCCAACACCTTATAAAATTATGCATAAGTTAATTATTTATTATTAAATACATACCAGGATATATTATTTTATCAATATGAGGATAAAAAAAGAGAAGACAATAACAATAGTGAATGACATTAGAACTGTCACTGATCAAAAACAGGTTTCCATGTAGACCAAATAGAACAAGCAAATTCAAAGAATTGTGGTCCCCTTTGTTGTCTTTGGTGTCGGTGTCTTTGTGGGTGAGATGTTATTTTTTATGACATATTGTGTCTAATATGAACACCCTATCATATGTCATTTATTTAGCAATTATCATTGAATTTGGTTTTTTTTTAAATGAATCCTAATCCTGACTGTTAAAAGTTATGGGCAAAGTAAAACGTTTTTTAAAAGTAGGTCAACTCCAAGGTCAAGATCAAAGGGTCAAAGTTGTTGATATCCAATGAACGGTTTTCTCACAAGGATAAAATATGAAAAGTTTGAAAGCCCTAGCCCTTACTGTTCAAAAGTTATGGTTAAGGTTAAAGTTTTTTCAAAAGTACGTAAATCTCAAAGGTCCAGGTCAAAAGGACAAGGTTGTTTGTATATCCAAGAAAATGAAGAAATGTCTTGCCACAAGGATGCATATGTATGAAAAATATATAAAGGTCCTAGTATTCTATTACTGTTTAAAAGTTGTGACCAAGGTGAAAGTTTTTAAAAATTAGTTAAAACTCCAAGGTCAAGGTCAAAGGGTAAAAGTTATTGGTATCCAATGAAAGATCTTCTCAAAAGGATTACATATGTGAAGTACGAAAGCCTTAGTCCTCACCGTTCAAAAGTTATGGTCAAGGTTAACGTTTTTTCATAAGTAAGTAAATCTCAAGGTTGTAAGGTCAAGGTCCAATGGAAAGTCTTGCCACAAACAATCAAGAAAGTTGTTGTTATCAAACTCCAAATGAAAGGTCTTGCCACAAACAATACATATGTGATATGAAAGTCCTATTACCTACTGATTCTAAAAAGCGGGGACAATTTAAATACACAATTTTATTCTTTTGGATTGAAACCAATATTATATTACCTACAAGAGTGCATTTAAAAGTTATGGCCAAAGACATTAAAAATTTGGTCACAAAAATTTAACCTTGCCCATAACTTTTGATTTAGTGGAGCTCTTTTCTTTGGGTACCACCAAATTTGACCTTTTGACCTTGAACTTGAAGTTTGACCAACTTTTACTAAAAAATTTCAAACTTTTACTTTAGCCATAACTTTTGAATGGTAGGTACTAGGACTTTTATATTTCACAAATTTATTTTTTGGGACAAGACCTTTCATTGGATACCAATAACTTTGACCTTTTGACCTTGACCTTGGAAATTTACATACTTATGAAAAAACTATAACCGTGACCATAATTTTTGAACGGTAAGGGTTGTGGCTTTTATACTTCACATGTTATTCCTGTAAGAAGACCTTTCATTGGATACCAAGAACTTTGACCTTTTGACATTGACCTTGGAGTTTTAACTACTTTTTAAAAATTATAACCTTGGTCACAACTTTTGAACGGTAGATACAAGGACTTTTATATTTCACATATGTATTCTTTGTGGCAAGACCTAACTTTGACCTTTTGACCTTGACCTTGGAGATTTACGTACTTCTGAAAAAACTTTAACCTTGACCATAACTTTTAAATGGTAAGGGCTAGGGCTTTCGTACTTCACGTATGTAATTTTTGTGAGAAGACCTTTCATTGAATACCAAGAACTTTGACCCTTTGACCTTGACCTTGGAGTTTTAACTACCTTTTAAAAACTTTAACCTTGGTCACAACTTTTAAAAAGTAAAAACTAGGACTTTCATATTTTAAATATATTTATTCTTTGTGGCAAGACCTTTTATGGGATACCAATAACTTTGACCTTTTGACCTTGACCCTAAAAAATAATATCTCGCCCACAAAGACACCAAAAGCGGGGGACCACAATTCTTTGAATTTGCTTGTTTCTTTTGCATCAAACAAGTAAAGATATATTGTTTCGTGTATAGTATAATAAAATTTACAGGAATCTCTCCTAATATAACATTATGAATGTTAAATCCGACCCTTTTTGAAGTTAAGTTCTATATATATGTTGGCTAAGACTACTCCACAATGCCAAAATATTATCACAAAATAAGAATACATGTTGGATTGTTTCACTCTCATTCTTACAAAAGGAACAAAAAATCAGAAATTTTAATATCAATCTTTTTAATATAGTAACCTACAGCAAAAATCCTATGCAGTATTTTAAACTGCAGCCATTGAACAGTTGTATCACTTGTTACTTCAAAACAAACTTTTAAAACATCATGTATTTCAAAATTACACTGCCCATAAATACTCAAAATGGAAATCCATTTTGATGTAGATGTAGGTTTAACACTATTTGTGTTGTATTTTTCTGACTGTAACAACAATTCATAATAAAAGGGCATATTGTAAATAAGTGTATTGAAAAATTTTGTGGATAAGGATCTGTGAATAGACAAACATTTCAAATAGTTCGATACTACAGTAAGAACACTAATATATTGCATAATCTGCTTATTTACACCTGTTTATGAGAGGCAAAATCTTTTTTGTAAAGAATCAAAGCAAAAAAAATTTCCTTCGCTATCTACAAAATCTCCAATTACTCTGATATATTTCTCATACCAATTTTTATTTTATAAAAACAGAGCGTTTGCCAAATAAGATATTAGAATTGTACCACACAGGAATATTTTAAGAATTTGTTTTTACACATTTACAATTATTTAAACACTTCATGACCATATTTTCCATTTAATGCAAAAAAAACATTCATGGCTTTTGTTTTTGAGTTAACCTTTTCATCCAAGAAGATTTTAAACCATTTTTACATCTCCAGAAAGATAGTCTTGTGTGACAAGGGGTCGCTTTATCTTTATATTTGGACTTCCATATAAATTCAAAAATATCTGTTTGCAAATCAACTAAAACTGTTTTCTAGGAGATGGCAAAGAAATATATAAATGATTAAGCTTTGGTACGATACGAGTCTTTAACAACAGTTATGCGACCAATTGGAGTTAGGATTCTTCGCTTCCATTGTTTAACCAAAGCTCTTATTTTAGGTAGTTGTGAGTCATAATTAATATCAACTATTTGTTTAAGATGAACTGAGAACTGAATTCTTAGTAAGTTGAAAGTTGTAGTTCCCCATTCTAGTTTTCACCTTGTGTGATGGAAAACTTCTTTTGAATACTTTTTTTCATCTAATCCACACTAATTCAGTTTTTGATATGTTGATTTTCAATCCTGAAAGTTTTGATTAAAAATCAATGATATCAAGAGCAGCAAAAACGGATTTTTGTGAACCATCTAGAGCAAGAAAAGTGTCATCAGCATACTATGATAGTATATGTTCTTTATTATCTACCACAATACCTTTAATGTCTTATTCTGTATAATTAAAATTGCTAGAATTTCTGCACATAGAATAAATAAATATGGAGAAACAGGGTAACCTTGTCTGCAACCTCTTTGTTTATCAAACTGATAAGATGAAAATCCACTTTGTAAAATAGAAAGCTTTAACATTTAAATTTAGAATCTTGACTCAGTTTATAATCTTTGAACCAAAACCAAAATACTTGAAAACTTTTTATGTAAATGTCCATGGCAAATACGACAAAAGAATTGAATATCTCTCTTCACTTATTCTCTTAATTTAAAATTTATTGTCGTGTCAAAGCAATTTATTACTGGATGACCAGATTTTTATTTTAAAATGAATTTGATATGAAAATTATGAAGATTAATTTGATTTTGTATAATTTTTTTAAACAATACATTTGCAGAGTACCATGATGAAAAGTTATTTTTCAATGAAATAATAAAAATGTTACAATGCATTAATTAGTATTGATGGTTTATTTGGTTGCTCCTTAGTTTCATTCATTAAAAAATATAATGGGCAATTATACTTTCACTATAAATGTTTCTAAGAAAAAACGCTTTATAACGTACTTAATTGTCTCGTGTCATAGAAATTTTACGTTACCATTTCCCCAAAAGCACTTTACAGCGATGTGCATTTTTCTCAAAAGTTTTGCATAAGTAAAATTATGACGTAATATTTTAATAAGAAAATGACTGTTCGTTTTTATGAGATTGTAGCATGTATGAAATTATAAGAATTTGCAATAAATTGAAGATTTTATGAGTTTTTTTTAAAGTGCGTGAAAATGCTTGATTGCCGGGAAACGGTAAATGCGTGATTTTTCGACAAAGATAGCAAATGGCATGGAAATCAGGTCACAGGCTTAAAATTAAACATTCAAATTTCCACTGCTCATATACTGTTGATAAATTTTCATGGGCATAAATTTTCGTTTATTTATCATCTAAAAATGTTTCGTGGAAAAAGTTTCCTTGTTTCAAAATAAAACAATTGCAAACTGTAGTCATTAAAAAATTATGTGGGCGATTTTTTTCGTTGGTAATTGGTTAGAACGAAATAAACGAAATTAAACTCCCGCAATCAAAATTGTCAGTGTATATTTATTGAATGGGTTCAATGGCAACATGTATTTTTTTCGGACAAGTGACAAGATTTAGCCCCAAACCTGTTTTAATATACAAAAATAATATAAATGATAAAAATAACATAGATAAAAAGAAAGTAATTTTCCTAAATATCCTGCCCAAAAAAGTCATTTTATGTTTATTTTTCAGATGAAATTAAAACACCAAAGTCTGTCATCCCTCCGAATGTCAGAGGTATGTTGGTGAATTCAAACATAAAAACTGGCAGAGTGAAATGATTTACACAAAATTTGTTAACATTGATATTTTTTCAGAAAAAAAAAATATTGTACTGGTATATACATTTTTGTTTATATTTCCATGATGGCAATAGACGTAAAAAAATACATAATCAGAAGAAGGATAAAGAGATAACGAAAAGCATATCAAAGTCCATAAAACAATACAAAAGAATTTCAGTTCAAATACGGACCTCCGAACATTAGATGTGAGATTAGGTGCTATCGAGGAGTGAGCAACTGAAATTAAAATATATAAACATATTCCTTTCCTTCAGAATTGTGTAAGGGATAAGAAATTATAACATCTACGTTTTTGCTCTTTTATATGTAAAAGATTTACTTTTCCTTGATCCTTAATGTTATTTGTCTCAGTCTCCCGCATGGCACAGTGGTTAGAGCATCTGCGTCAAAGTCACGGCGTAAAAAGCTGATCCTCACGTCTGCGTTCAAATGAACAACAGGACGTAGACATTAGTATCTCTGATGAGACCTTTCACGTGTCGCAGTGGGAAAGATCCATCACTACTAAAGGCCCTGAGTGCCATGTATAGGTTTAAATGTACAGCCCTACACCGACAAGTGGTAACGTCTACATATGAATAAAAAAATTCTCTAGAGATGTTAAATAACAAAAAAAAACATTATTTGTCACTGGTTTGAAAAAAATAGATATTTTTTAAAAAGGTCAAAATAAAATGTAAATTTCATCAATTATGAAATTCATGAAAAATAGAATTTTAATGCAGGAATTTTAATTACAAATGCTATTTTTGAAGTAATCCAAATTTACCTCTGTTAATTTCTTTAACACTGACAACCGATATTTTTTGTGTTTTACCTTCAAAACAAGCTTTGTTTTTTTTTTTATATTTATATACATTGAAGTTTTAATATCATTCACTTTTAAATTGTAAAAGGAATG
>NW_026934952.1:0-6187 GCF_032062105.1 Saccostrea cuccullata
AAAAAATGGTAATTTCAAAACCAACAATACAGGGGGAAATTTTGATTTTTCCAGAGCTTTAAATAGTACATTTTTAAACAAACCGTCAACAGTGAGTCTCATGTCAACAACTTTTCGAGGTGAATTAAATGACGTTGTCGTTTTTACTTCTGATGAATGTTTTGTCAATAACAATACAATGTCTAATTTGCTTCATTGTAAGGCGTTTTCCATCGACATTCAAAATACTATATTGTTTACATGTTGCTACGTTTTTTCCAGAAATCCACAAGAATTTTACATTTTTTTCACTTTCTGGGAAAAAATCCAATTACATAGGCCTCGGAAAGAAGGGGGGCTGGGGACTTTTTATCCGAATCTATACATCATATAGGCATTGCAAATTGATTGAGAGATTGATTGAGAGATTTTATATTGTTTGACGTCCCTCTCGAGTATTTTTCACTCATATGGAGACGTCACCGTATGCCGGTGAAGGGCTTCAAATTTATACATGTACCTATATGTATATAGGGCCATTGAGCAGCGAGGCTTATTTATCGTGCCAACGCCTACCGTGACACGGGACCTACGTTTTAAAGGTCATATCAGAAAGATCCGTGACTTTCAATTCTAATGCTGAGAGCATGGCGAAGGAACAGTCACTACCTATTTTTACATCTTAGTTTTGATGCGGCGCCGCAAAACGAGAATCGAACCCGGGTCTCCCGATCACTAAGCAAACGTTCTACAAATAGGCTACCGTGAACGGTATATTGAAAATTGAAGATAACCTCTTTTTGCTGGTTTAGCCCCCCCCCCCCCCCACACACACTTGTAATTTGCTTCCGACACCTATGCACTAAGAACAATTACTTTTCCATGGTGGAAGTAGACAGTATTTTGTAGAAATTAAAAAAAGAAATTATGTAATAGTTCTGATTAGCAGAAGCACTTGAAAAATTTGATACATAGAAAAGAGACGTAAAGACGTAAAGGTATCAGAAAGTTTTCGCCATCATTACATATTACACTTTTAAGATATTGGCATAAAAATAAAGCATCTTTTGAAGGATTATCATTTAGCACAATCATACAAATGTAGAGAAAATATGCCGATGAGGCGATTTCTAAATTTCCACTTACTTTTTTAAAATAGAGCCCTTCATTTTCCATATGATGTAAAACGAAAGTTCTGGAAATTTGGAGGAAACAAAAATTACGTAACATATGCAGATTATTAAAATAGTGACAACAAGTGTTTCTCCTGATTATCTGTGCTGTTCCATATTTTAATCTTATTATGTTGACTCATAAAAGTACAACCATTATCTTTTCAACTGATAAAAACATTCAAACTGAAAGTATGTGATTATAACTGGGTCTGGCGAACATCACACGTAACATCAACATGTAATTAGCTTCATGATTATGTTTTATCTAAACCAACCACAATCTCCTCAAATGATGTTATATCTGAATATTGTTTTCCGTCACTTTGATTTACTCTTAATGATACTACATTGAAGTAGGTGATCAAAAAGTTCGCGAGCTATACTGTATATATACAAAACAACAATTCAAGTTAGAATACGATTTGGTACATACATAGTCATACACAAGTTCTATAAATAGCATATGCTTTATAAAGTTTTGTTGCCTGTTTGTAACGTCACGATATGAAAATGACGTCACTATGAAGATCATTTGTGACAAAAAATGGTTGTCTCAGTCGAACGCATTCAAAGAACAACTCTAAAATTTATCATGTATTTTGGAAATTTTGATCACTCTTCGTATTTCTATTCTTAAGTACAAATTAAATATATATAATTAAAAGCACATTTTACAGACCATATAGTGAATAATATAATATAATATATATATACTTACACTTCATAGTGATAAAAATTGATTTAACTTTTAAAAAAAAAACAAACAGTAAGTTATTCTCTCCTCAATGTCATCTGACCCCAATTTTGATGTTGTAGAGGTCCGTGTTTGCTCTTTTCTTATATTAGAATTGTTTAATGGACTTTTGATCTTGAATACTATTGGTTATCTCTAAATGTTTCATCTTTGAGCAGTCTAGATTAACACAATCTATTTCTCTATGGCTCTGTAGCTAATGTTTAACATAACATGATGACGATAAACTCGTTTAATCTTTTAGGTTCCCTGATCATTAGGAATCTTATAAGATACTCTTCTCATTTTGATCCTTTAAGTAGAAATATGCATTAAGAAAGAATATATTAAATGAGCCGTCCCATTCAAAAAGGGCCCTTAAGGTTAAATTATCAAAATTGACTTTTCAATGGATTATGGTAGCACATAGTGTATAATACCCAAATATCAAGTTTCATTCAAATATTCCAACTAATGATTGAGATACAGGCATTCAAAGTTTCAGAAAATATTTGAAAAGACGCTATAAATGACGTAGAAAAATGACGTTCTAAATGACGCTTAATCATTGAATCATTTTATATAGGTATCGGTTCCTGGATTTAAAGGTCTTAAGCGGTTACCTGAAAACATGAACACAAATGTTACAAAAATAATATTGCTTGTGTTTAACATGCAATATTTGAAATAAATGTTTTCGTAAAATTAATTCTTAATCATGCACTAGTTGTCAAAACCGATCAAATGATAAATTTTAAATAAATATGATTGTATACTCGTATAAAGCCATACAGGACTCAATATCAGACAAGACGTGTAAGTACATTTAGGAAGTGTCAGCATTTTTGCAAGTTAGATAAATATTGTCTCTCTGGTAATTCAAAAAAAAAAAAAAAACAAAACATTAATTTGAAAAAGAAAATGATTAAAAAAACCTTTTAAATGAAGAATTTTTCATTGATAAAACACAGGTAATGATTTTGCACCGGTTAAAATGCTTTTGGTTTTTCCTAATAACGTTATAAGTTTTAAAAAATGTGACGTCATGTTTGGCATGAATATTTAAACAGGGAAAAAGAAATTAAAAAAAAAAAATGAGGAAAAGCTATTTGTTAAATATTTTTGACATTCGATACATATTTTACATACTTGTATTTTACTTACATAAAAATATTTTCTTAAATAAATAATCAATTAAGATAGTACATATAATACTATATACGATAGCTATTCATTGTACACGTAATGGTTCATACGGCCATTATAAAAATATATCTAGATTCTCATCTCTGCCCAGCCAGATTTTTTTTACTCGTGCCTCGACTTTTATACTTCCATTTTTCTGAATGATGATGGGATCGGTATCAACTATACCTGAACTCTTGTTTTAAATCCTGCAAATATCGGCATTAAGGTGGAATATCCTTCTGATAAGAGAGATAACTCTTCTGATAAGAGAGATAACTTTCTTGAGACATTTTGTCATGAAATCCAGTAAATTGTCATGTCAGAGTTTACAAGTTTCATTCATGAGTACCATTTTATAGTCAACTCAATCAAACCTTTACTATTGTACAAAATGTTGATTTCTAGTTTCTATTGCTTGCATATTTATTAATTATTTATAATAGTTTACTTAAAACATTTATACCCAGTTCCTTTAAACAGAGTAAATTGAGAAATCTCTATCTCTTAAAGTATAATTCTTTTAAATGTACAGAAATTTTAGATGCACTATTGTTAATATACATTTAATTAATATTTTGTTTCGTTAAAAAAAAATCAAGGGCGATAATGGAACGATAACTCTTGTTTATGGATGCATGTTATTTTACATGCACAGAAAACAATTTGTTATTCTGATTTAAAAAGCAGCGCTTCAGTATGTTTTCTAATGGGAGTTAGATAGGTATGAGAGTAAATATTATTTTCATGTATACCTCATATTTCTAATTTAATTGTGAGATAAAAAATAATTAATCTTTCTATTTACCATATCAAATTTTCTTCACATCATGATTTGACATATTATTCATTTCTGAAAAAGTAAGCAACGCTTCATGCTTCAAACTATTTTCCATTTGAATTTAATGCTGTAGTTGTTGCTGAAAATCAATGTCTGGATTTTTAAAAAAAATGTCGTGAAATACAGAGCAGAGAGATATTGTCCCTTAATGCATTTTACAACTGGGTCATTGAAAAATTGTTGATTATGTGAAGTAAGAAATAAATGTACATCTACTATGACTTTTATTCGGATTTTCTACTTAAATCTGCACCGATTGACCAGGTCAATAAAAAAATCTGCAAAGTTTAAAAAATATATATAGGATCTCCCATGATTTGTAGTTGGATTTTATTTAATATGGCTTAATCAGTATGATTATTTTTAATGTTTAATTTTTTTCAATTTTGTGATTTGAACTAATATCTGAAGGGATGCTTCTAGAGCGAAACAGAAAATTGATTGATGGGAGGGGTCCATCTACATTCATTATGGATGGCGAATCCAGGAATTTTGTAAAGGGGGGCGCATCTGAAGGCAGCTGGTCTGCGGCACACTATACCATTATTGTCATACACTTAAAAAATGATGCAGATAAAACATGCAATATATGCCAAGAAAATCCTTCAGGTCACATTTTATGTATGTTTTTTTGTTTTTGATATTGTACACGTTATTAATTCTCTTCAATATTGTCGGCCCCATCCTTCACAATATTTGTACCGAGTATTTGAACTTTTTTCATCAATTTCAGCTTGAATATTCAGCAAAATTTAACCTGCAATTATGAGCGCGTCAAAATTAGATTCCTCCCAAATTTTCTGAATCGGAACTATAATTATTAGCGAACCGACTTATAATTGAGTATATTCGGTAAACAACAATTCAATTTTATTGAAGACGCTTCTTTGGGAGTTAAACATAAGAAATGAACATTCGTATATGTCTTGCAGAAACATGCAATCTATCGGATATTAAAGATGTAATATTAGATAAATTATCATCTTTATCCTCGGACCGTCATAATGAGTTCACAATATATTTTGAAGTTTAAAAGTCACTGATTCATCAAGAGCCCCCCTTCTTTCCGCCTAATTTAGTTTGAACCCTTTTTACACGGGCGTATTCAGGCGTAAGTTTTTACGCACAAACGTCCACTCTTTAAAAAAAAATGAGAGACGTAATTTCCATGTATGGCCTTAAAACGTACACATCATTTTGCTAAAATAAATGAATAAATAAATAATTAAAAAAAAATACATGTACTTCGAAACAAATTCGAATTAAGATAAAAAATGAAAGAAAATTAACATAATCAATAAGACTGTCTTTTGTATCATAGAAATTTACATATCCATGCCTTTATATTGTGACTTTCTGATTTGTGCATGCCGTATTTATCTAAAATTATCTAAAATTTACTTAAAAAACATTTGAGGAAACCAGCTTAAAATAGCCATATATATATATTTAGGCATTGAAAATTGGGATTTACCTTTTTCTTTTTTTTTGGGGGGGGGGGGGTGGTAGTAGCCCCCACTTTCGATTAGCCCGACCCCCACCCCCACCCCCACTTTCAATTTCCTTTCGTAGCCCATGACATGTACATTGTATCAAGTGAGTCATCTCTGGTGGTATCGCCGACATTAATGAACATCACTGCCGTCTTTGCTCATTACCGCTACATTTTCGAAATTTTCATGCATTTCGTATATACTACTTGTTAAATCTGCTGGAATTTATTTCTAAGAAACTGTGTGAGCATTTTTGTGAAAAATAAAAAAAAAATATTCAAACGATATTGTATTCAATCTCACAGATAAATTTTCCAGGATATAATGTTTGTTTAAAAATTTTTTTTTTGAATTAATTGTGTAATTAGAAGCAGGCATGCACATCATGTTGTACATGTGGTATTGTACGTCAGCAATGGGGGGAATTACTTCCAAATATAACATTTGTTAAATTAGTCTGAAGATGTTTCTAAAGAACCAGTTGCCACAATCCCCTTTAGTAGTATAAGGCGCCTGGATGGCTGGGTCAACTGAGTGCACTTTTGGGGCTGTGGGGGATAGGTGGGTCAAGGGAGTGCAGCCCCTGGAGGGGACAGGTGGGTCAAGGGAGTGCAGCCCCTGGGGGGGATAGGTGGGTCAAGGGAGTGCAGTTAGGGGGTTCTAGGGATAGCTGGGTCAATTCAGTACATATGTTGCATAGTCTTTTAGATCTATTGCATCTCTTTATATATCTTTGCATATTTTATATATCTATTGCATCATCTTTTTGATATCCTTTACC
>NW_026934953.1:0-6232 GCF_032062105.1 Saccostrea cuccullata
GTGGATCGAAAATAAAAATATATCTTTAACTTTATAACTCATTAAGGTCAAGCAACATACACTAGAAATAACTCAATATCTGCAAGTGATTAGAAAAATGATGGGATCATTGGAGCGTTACAAATGAAAACTTGATCAGCAACTTACATACATAAAAATCTGATCAAAATCTGCAAGGGTTTACATGTAGGAGGGAAAAATGCAGAAAACAAAGTTGAACAGAAAGAGTGGACAGCTAAACGGACGGATGAACGAGCGAACGGCGGGGACAAAGGAGAGGGAGAGCTAGACGGACGGATAAACAGGCCGACAGGCGGGGGGCGAAAGGAAAGTGACAGCTAGACGGACTGATAAACAGGCCGACAGGTGGGGGACAAAGAGAGGGAGAGCTAGACGGACGGATAAACAGGCCGACAGGCGGGGGACGAAAGGAGAGGGAGAGCTAGACGGACGGATAAACAGGCAGACAGGCGGGGGACAAAGGAGAGGAAGAGCTAGACGGACGGATAAACAGGCAGACGAGCGGGGGACGAAAGGATAGGGAGAGCTAGACGGGCGGACACTTCATCTTACTGATCAGGGGAACAATGATGTAATTAAACGCCACTAGGTAAACAACTCTTCATCTTACTGATCAGGGGAACAATGATGTTTACAAAACGCCATTAAGTAAACAACACTTCATCTTACTGATCAGGGGAACAATGATGTTTATAAAACTCCACTAGGTAAACTACACTTCATCTTACTGATCAGGGGAACGATGATGTTAATTAAACGCCACTAGGTAAACAACTCTTCATCTTACTGATCAGGGAAACAATGATGTTTATAAAACGCCACTAGGTAAACAACACTTCATCTTCAAACTTTGTTTGGGGAACATAACTAGATGCATTCTTGTTGCTAAGCAAAAAACGGTCTTCCGACCGACTTTTCGTTAGAGTTCTATGTAGTGTCATCCATGGAATAGATTTCAGAATGCATTTTCTTGGTTTACTTTTATTTACAGCGGTCTTTCGGCATAGATCATGAGTATTACATTATTCCACAAAATATCTTTAAAATAAAGCTTTTAAAAATCGTCAAAATCTTCCATACATGTTAAAAAAGGGAGAAAAGTCAAATGCAACTGAGAAAAGACAGAAACAAAGAAAAAGAATTGCAACGCCCACAGCGGGATTCGAACCCCTGACAGTGTGACAAAATTTGGATCGGTCATATCTTTGCAACGAATGCACGCATGGAAATATAGAAAACATATTTAGAATTCTTAAAAGATATTCTATCAACCCTATGAATACTAAAGAAAAATATTGAAAAACAAAAAAAGTTGAAAATTTGGACTTTTTGAATTCACTTCCGTTTGCGACCGGAAGTCAAAACGACGAAAAATGAAGGTCGATCAACACATCTACAATAGATGTTCTATCACCTCAATGAGTTTCACTTTCATATCTTTTGCCGTTCTCGAGAATTTTTTGCGACAAAATTCCATTTAAAAAATACAAATTTCCCCAAAAATCGCGAACGGAGAAAAATTTCGAAAAAGTGAGGAATACCCCTGGAGATATTGACAAGATGCATCATCCCTGAAAAAATCCTTGAAATTCGTCCACGCACAGCTGAGATATGACCTGTACTATGAAAAGTGGAATAATAATAATAAAAACAGAAGGAAAACAATAAGGTCTTCCGAAGGAAGCCGGAAGACCTTAATAATAAGAAACAGAGTAAAAACAATATTTCCAACTTCGTTTGGGGAACATAATAAGGATTGCCAAGACCACTATATAGAGGGAAAAACACAATCCGGTGTCTATGAAATTCATCGTTTGAAAACCAGACGCAAGTCAGCGTGTATTGTGACATGGAAACCGAGGGCGGTGGGTGGACAGTAAGATTTCTTTCGATATCTCTCTTTTATTACCTTTGTCTATTTTAATTTTATTTGAAATTACATTTGTACATGTAACATGCGGGCTAATCAGTAGAAATAAAATACATATATACTAAGAAACAAACAAAACCGTAAATGAAGCATTTATTTCTTTTTTCAACCCAAAGGCAATTCAGAGACGTGTGGGCGGATCTGTGATATTCAACAGAACGTGGGCGGAGTACAAAACTGGGTTCGGGAGTCCTAACGACTCCTACTGGATTGATTAGTACTTATGTTAATCTGTCATTCTACAATAGCATGATGAATTCAGGGTATGTACCATGAAAATATAATTTTTCAAATCCAGTTTGATAACACTATCACTACTGGTGCAGTAAAAATAACACAAATCTGATGTTAACTTATTTAAATCGTACAGTTAAAAATAACATTTGTTTAGGGTATGGGGCAACTACAAATTTTTATTAAAGTCTGACATTCTTGAAATCCTCATTTATTTTTATTTAAAACGTATGTTATACTCCTGAAATTTTAATTTATTTCTAACGTTACATATTGCGTATTGTAGGAAACGACGTTATTCAGCAGTTGACAAAGGGAAGGAACTCATCACTATCCGTCTCCATCACATTAAGAAATGGACAACTCTGTATGAACTCTACCAACAGTTTGCTATTAGCGATGAATCGGACAAATACAAACTTTTTCTTGGCGGACCAGCTACCGGGACCTTAGGTTAGTTGTTGATAAATAATATTACTGAGAGAGAGAGAGAGAGAGAGAGAGAGAGAGAGAGAGAGAGAGAGAGAGAGAGAGAGAGAGAGAGAGAGTATAAGCGTTTAAAAGAAAAGTTGGGGTTTTTTTTGTATTTAAAGTTCATGCAACCGCCAGTAAAATGATTTTGATATCAACAATGTAATTAATTTTAAGATATTCTTTCTTTATTTGACATAGTTTATAAAAATAATGATTTGTTAAATTTTGGTTTCATTCTTTTTTTTACTACTTATCGGCAATTTATCTATATTTTTTAAATATAACGATCTATTTTTTTATCATTTTTTTTCGAGACTCCTTTTTATTTTTATTATTTATTAAAAGTCCAATGTGGTGTAGTTTGACTGATAAACATCAAAGCATAGATAAAATATATGATATTATAAGATATTTTTATATTGGTCATTCGTATTCGTTGAATTTTGAATATTTTTTTTTTTTTATTGACTTTCACAAGTACACAAACCAGACTATACATATATATATAAGCAAAACATATAAACACATATACACGGTAATTGTCTTGATGATTTCATTAGTTTACAGCAGTACAAAGTTTACTTGTATACGTGAAAGTTATTTTATTTTATTAAAAAAAAGAAAAAAAAATGGGGGGGGGGGGGTCAGCAGTCGTAGAAAAATGCATTAGCTAATGTAAATCCTTAAAAATAGCATATAATAACGTTTTACCATAAAAACAAATGATTTTTTTTCAAAGAACATCACAGATTTTTTGCCAGTGCCTTTCATATTCCATATATTTGCAACTTTGTAATAACAACACCTTTTCTATAAAAATTCTCTCTATAATCCTCTTTATTAGGATGTCGATATTTAGTTTTGGAATACTTTTATATTTACTTGCAAAAATAAATTGTTTTACAGTAAGTATAATCAAGTTTTGTACTTTACAAATATTCCTGTTCTCGTATTTACCAAAAAGTATTGACATTTTATCAAAACTACAATGCATCTCAAATTTGTCCAAAACCCATTCTTCAATCCTACACCATAAATCTTTTACTTTGAAACATTCTACAAACAAGTGGTCAATTGTTTCCAAGTCACTTAAACAAAAAGTGCAAGCTGGTGAGTCAATCAGCTTCAATTTAAAAAGATAATAATTTGTTGGAATAATTCTGTGTAATATTTGAAATTGGAGCCAATGAAATTTGGATTCCTGAGTAACTTTGAAAGGAATTTCAAATATTTTATTCCAATCTGCTTCATCAAAGAAAACATTATTTTCATTCCATTTTAAAAGAGAACTGATTGGCTCTCTCTTGTTATTTATAAATATTTTATACATATCTTTACACCCTTTATTACTTCTATAAAAAATGAAAGTTGAATGTGGAATATTTGGTCCAATAACCTTTAATCTTTTTATGTCCTCTATTCCTGCATACTTCAGTCTTTTTAATATAGCCCTCTTAAGACCATTATATTCAACAAAATTTGTTTTCACTTTCAAGTTTACTATGGTATCGAAGCTTAAAAAGTTACCATCATTATCAAAAAGGTCATTTAAAAAGACAAAGCCTTCCTCAAAATAGCTTTTCCAGAAAAAAGATTTTCCATTAATCACTATATGTGGGTTATTCCATATATGTTCTAATAACACATGTTTGTTTTCTTGGTTTATATTTATAAGTCTTACCCAGGAATTAAGGACATCTTTCCAAAAATTGTTTGTTAAATTCTTTGTTAAGTTAAAAATGTAATCCGAGCCCCTTATCCACATGTTTTCAATGTCTGTTTTTAGTTCAGCTTTAAACAACTTTACCCATTTTGCATCTGAATGAATGAATCTTCTAACCCAACTTGATTTAAGTGCAGAAATAAATTCTGTGTAATCTACCATTTTCAGCCCTCCATATTTATAGTCCTGAATTATAACATTTTTCTTTATTTTATGTATTTTACTATTCCATAAAAAAAGAAACAACTCTGTCTCAAACATTTTTAGAAATTCAGGTTTAGGATTTGGTAGTGTAAGAATCAGATGATTTAGTTTTGGTATTATAAGAGTTTTAATTACTGTTAATCTACCAATTGGGGTAAGTTTCCTCATACTCCAACTACATAGGAGTTTTTTAATATCATTTAATTTTGACATGTAATTTAATTCAAGCATTTCCTCCAGATTAACTGAAAATTTTATTCCTAGCAAATCAAAGTTTGAATTATCCCAATCAAGCTTCCATCGAGAATGGTGAAAAACTTCCTTGGAATATTTCTTACTTCCAATCCAAACCATTTTTGTTCTTAAGAAGTTAATTTTTAAACCGGAAATATTTGCAAAATAATCGAGTTCTCTTAGAATACCATCCATTGAGGTAGGTGAGCCATCTGAAATAAGGGATGTATCATCAGCATATTGTGAAAGTTTATATTCTTCGCCTTCGATTGTTATGCCTTTAATGTCTTTATTATTTCGAATAAGAATTCCAAGTATTTCTGCACATAACAAAAAGAGATATGGTGAAATTGGGTCGCCCTGTCTACAGCCTCTTTGAGGAAATATATAGTCTGAGATAATACCATTTTGTATTACACATGATTTAATACCACTGTCTCAATCCATTTTTTAATGGAGGGCCCAAAGTTGAAAAAGTCCAATGTTTGATATATAAATTTCCATGAAATTGTATCAAATGCTTTTTCAAAGTCTATAAGCATTAGTAAACCAGGTACTTGGTTTAATTCTGTATAATGCATCAAATCGTATATTAATCTAATATTCTCCCCTATGAATCTTCCTTTTATAAATCCAGTTTGATCTCTATTGATTTATTTATCTAATTTTGTTTTCATTCGTTCAGCAATACAACCTGAAGCTATTTTATAAACAACATTTAGTAGACTAATTGGCCGCCAGTTTTTTAAAAACTGTTTTGGTTTTCCTGATTTTGGAATACAAGTTATAATTCCAAGTTTATTTGACTCTGTAAAATTTTGAATAATTTAGTAAACCTGTCTTGTTTTCAGACCGATATAGTCAATTTAAAGAAAAAGAATCATAACGAAAAGAAAAGAGAGATTACATCATGTTTATTGATATAATCCAGGTATTACCTTTATTTCTACAGGAGACGCTATGTTAGACACCGGGAAGTCTTCGAGAGATCTGTCAGGGATGTACTTCTCCACCCCAGAGAGAGATAACGACGGAGCTACTGGTCATAACTGTGTCGCTGCTAATGAAGGAGGCTGGTGGTTTAAATACTGTCACCTCGCCTTCCTTTACGGTCCCTGGCCCCCGGCAATGTGGGCCGCTCCATGGAAACCTATAGTAGAGTACGGATCCTCAGTAAGGGAGACCATGATGCTAATCAAACCTCACTAGGTTAACCAGTCTGTAATTTTCTAATCAAACACAATCATGATGTATTTCCTGATCGTTTTATGTTGAGTCTGTTTTATATTTTAAAACAACGGGTTTCGGCATAATGAATATGAACTTTATTGTTGATCTTTCTTTTCAAGTTTATCCTTTTCTCTATTTTTGTCTACAGAGGCAGATAATACAGGAAGAAAGAAATTGATATA
>NW_026934954.1:0-6158 GCF_032062105.1 Saccostrea cuccullata
TATTCTTTCTTGTTTAACTGGTGATTCAGATATTCGGATGCTTCAGATATCCGGACAAATTGACGTGGAACCAAAGCGTCCGGATAAATAAGGGTCCACTGTATTCTATGCATACGAGTGGTGATCAAAAAGTTCGCGAACTATCTCTTTATCTACAAAACCACAATTCATATAAGAATGAAATTCGGTACACACATAACCATACACAGGGTCTATAAATGGCAAGTGTTTAATAAAATATTTACTCCTTTTTTTTGAAGTCACAATCTGAAAATGACGTCACTATGTAGGTGGTCACGTGTGACGAAAAATGGTTGTCTCAGTTGAACTCGTTTAACAAACAACTGTACAATGTATTGTTTATCTTAGAAACCCCTCTCCAGTATCATATATAATATTTTGCACACATTTTATTAAGATTAGTGAAGGAAGGAAGGTAGTTAAAAATGATACTTGTCATCTTGCCCAGTGAAAACAAGTTTGAAAAGTTATGCGTTTTTAATTAAGCAACTTGCTATCCCAAACCCATTATTCACACATTGAAAAATAGTTGAATATTTGAACAATAATGTAATTATAAAATACTTCAGAAATCGTTTACATTAGATTTTAAACATATTAGATATGAGAAAAAGGAGTCACCCATTCTCTATCCACCTTGGATAAAGGTCTCTCCCGAGACAAAGGATTCGCGTTTAAATTGTCGCATTGCTATTTTTTTGAAAGGATATTCTTATCCACCTGTTCTGTTGAGGAGATTTGACTGTCTCTGACAAATGAACTTTTCTTGTCATAAAAATTAACTCACATGGATAGAATATAAAACTCAGAAAAATCCTTCAACTTTTTTAACAGAACGCTAGAGGGGAGGGGAGGTTCACGTGACCGCCAATATCATATGATTTGCGCAGGCGCAGAACGTTAGTTGATGTGCATTAATATCGGAGAAGATAAATTTAAAATAATCAATATTGAAACCAAATATTCTTTCGTTTATAGAAGTTTTTCAATTAGTTCGCGAAATTTTTGATCACCCCTCGTATGCAATGGTTCGGGTCATGGATATCGGCCTGGTTAGCTCAGTCGGAAGAGGCTGAGCACCTGACTAATGATGCGGTTTAATTTCTGGTCCAGCCATATGTTTTCTCCTTTCTTGTTTGTTACACGTGCACTGAAATTCTATATATTGGATATTCAAGACATTTTGGGGAATACACTTAACGCATTTCAAAATCAAAACAGAAAATCTTTTTTTTCCCTGTTTTAAGCATTTTGTCCTTTGTAAATGAATTCAACAAATAACAAAATTTGAAGATTGTGTTATTGGTGCAAATATTAAAAGTTTAAAAAACGCAAAAAATATGTAGAGTAAATTTCCTCTCAAAAAATAACTGGATATAGTTAAAATACAGGAGTCAATTCAAAAGCGACTATCCTTGATATAACAGGACTTTTTGGGGTGAATTTCCTCCGAAAGAATATCACTGATAGTCACTGATCAGTGTTCACTACTAAAATTACACTTTCAAAACAGCAAAAAATCTACAGAGTAAATTTCCTCTCTAAATTCACATTGGTGCATTGTACATTCAGTATTTCAAAGCCACATCAACCATCGTTTACATAGCTTTTATATTTTACGGAGTAAATTTCTTCCCAAAGACTATCGCTGATACAGTTTTCAGTACTTCAATTACAATTTGAGAATAGCAAAAAATTACAGAGTAAATTTCCTCTCAACAAATACATCATGCAGTGCCCATTTATAATTCTAAAGCTTAACCAACCATCGTTTACATAGCTAGATTTTACGGAGTAAATTTCCTCCCAAAAACTATCACTGAAACAGTTTTCACTACCACATTACAAATTGAAATAGGCATTTACAGGGTAAATTTCCACTCAAAAATGACAATGATACAGTGTAATAGACAAGTACATTGTAGGGGTAAATTTCCTACCAAAGAATATCACTAATGCAATGTTTACAACTAACAATACAGTTTGGTAATAACAAAAATCTACAGAATAAATTTCCTCTCTAAATTAACATTGGTGAATTGTACATTGAGTATTTCAAATGTGGATATCAAATCCAGATATTTTTAATGAAACGAAGGGAAGCGTTTAAATGTATGACGGCGCGTATCTGTCATATGACGTTATTTAGCTGCGGCGACTACCATAATCGCACGCTGTATATAATCCGATATTTTGAAAAGTATAAATCATGTTGAATTGAAATTAACAGGCCTGATTTGAAATGAATGTAGCTTTCATCATTTATAATTTTGTTGTTTTACGTCGACGGATAGCGATTTTATCGCAGTTGTGACATTACTTTTGATCAACCATCGTATAAGTTATATCTATAGTTAGATACATTTACACGCTTTTCTTTATACACAACAATTCCCCACGACAAATTAAAATCTTTTTGTAAATCGTTTTTTAAAAAGGCTTTTTGATATCATTGACAGCTGCTTCTTTAATAAAAATGGAACTCGTAAATTTACTAACCTCGTCATTGGTCATTTGCAAAATTATTTTGTTAAAACAGATTCTGAATGCACACATAAGTACTCTGAAGTTGCCATCAAGAAGATGCTTGAGTTTCTGATTGACAATATCTATGTGGTTTTTGGAGGCCATGTATTCCAACAATCTATTGGAATTCCCATGGGTACAAATTGTGCTCTGTTATCAGCAGACTTATCTTTATGTTCATATGAAGCAGAGTATATGCAAAATCTTGATGAAACAAGAATATCAGCAGTCTCGTTTAAAGTCATCATTTCGTAAGTTCTATGGTCGATACAATGACCATGTCAGCAAATACAATTTATCATTGAGTCAAATGCTGACTGACGTTTTTCATACCAATTGTTAGTCCATTATCTATACACTGAATTGACGACGGATTATATCCGTTATTTCCTGATCATGACAATGAGCACACGGCGGATGTGACCGGTCGGCAAGGGATGCTCACTCCTCCATGGCACCTGATCCCACCGTGTTTGCTCTGCTATTATTTTGTATATTGTTTAATGAACTTTGAGATTGAATACTGTTCGTTATCTCCACATCCTTCTTGCATGAACAAGTTAAATCTATATTTACATGTAAGTATTAATAGCTAACTATAGTTAACTATGGTAAACTATAGTTAGCTATACTTTTTTGTTGTTAGGGCTTTATGATTGTTTTTACGATTACAAAGTATCCAGAATTATATTAAGATGCATGGAATGAAAATTGATGCAAGACAAAAACAAACGTACTAAATTTGGTTGATTTGAATTATCCCTGCATATAGATGTAGCTAGACTACTAAATGTATATACAGCATTTGTTAAGAAACAGCGAAAGAACGATATATGCATATTATTATACTTCTGTCAAAATGTTTCTTATATAATGTTCAGAAGGTAAAATAGCTATTCTTCATAGTGTGAAAATTTCCCTGCATAGAAAGCTATACCCCGGGGTATAGTTTTTGCTACCTACCCCTTGGAAATTTTTCATGCAATTTTTGACGCGAATTTTAATTTTCCAGCGTTAAATCCATAGCTTGGTGATGTCATAATGACTTCAGTAGCATTGTGACGTCATCAGGATTTCAGCTCATTCTTGCAGTATTATCTAACTCTAAAGAAAATTCAAACCTTAAAAACTATAATATACATCAGTATAATAAAACACTTATCCACTGGTTGTCAGTGGGATAGCTCTTTTATCAAACCCTTGACAGGAACAATACCCCCCTCGGGCAAGCCCTCGGGGAATAGTTCCCTGTCGCAGGTTTGATAAAAGAGCTATCCCACTCACAACCATTGGATAAGTGTATAATATATGTATAAATAAACTCACTTGTGTTCCAAGACCGAGAACATTTTTTCCAGTAAAAAGAGAGGACAATCACGAAAACAACTACTAGTACGAACAATGATGAAACTGCTCCAGCAATTAAATGTTTGGACTCAATCCCCGGCTGCTGAATAGTAGTACTGTTTGGTAACACCGAGGAGAGATTAAAGTTGTCTGTGGAAGTAGTATATGATGAGGAGTCAGTGGTTATAGTAAAAATTGTTGAATTTGGTATTCCTTGGCTCCTTAAATAAATAAAACCAGTCATCACAATAACGTATTACTTTGATTTAATCCTTCTTATATTTTTATGGGGAATAAAACAAAGTGTACAGATGTACATACGTTTCGTTTAAACAGTTTTCATTTGCTAAATAGCAGCGTTTTTGTGGATTGATTTCCAAGCAGGCTGGATCTGAAACAGTTATGACTCCCATTATGCCAAATATCCTTTTTTCATCTACAGACATTCATCACTTAGGTTTCTATTCCATCAGAAAAAAAGAGTAGTTCTTACATTTGTAAATTTCATTTGAATCGTAAGGTTCCTTAGGACAACCTTTGAGAAAAGTGGAGCAGTTGATTGCTTCTAAGTGTCCTGAAGATACAGCAAAAGGGGAAGTATCTAAAGAAATTTGGGAAATATTCAAAATTCAGTTAAGTTAAGATAATGTTGTTTTTTTTTTTCGTTATTTAATGTTATTTTTTCGCTAAACTGCTTAGCATTCATTGCATTTGCAAGCGATGATGAAAAAAAAAATCTGATAAAAATCATTATCATCTTATGTTTTCTTTTAATTATGATTAACTAAAACAGTCACAGGCATTTATTATAATAAAAGCTATAAGTAATGAGAGTGAGCAATACATGGAGCTGCTTGGGCATTAATCATTTTTAGCTGATAAATACAATTTGTCGTCAGCATATCTTAATTTTGAGTTTAATCGATTCAAACGTATATGTAGCAGCAAAAAGGAAGCCTTTTACTTATGATTTTTTTTAATATCGATTCCTAGAAAAAAAAACAATGCATTTCGGTTAATTAAGGAATATATTTAGTACTCATCGGAACTCCATAAATATATATTTTATTCTATCCATTGTTGATGTGTTCCACAACATAAAGAAATTGTGTAAAATAATGAAAAGAAAAACAAATTATAATTCGAGTATTATTGTTTTACAATCAACTTTGACTCACTTGCTTCAAATCTGCCAATACTCAGACAAAATTCCACCAATGATGATCTGTCGTCATTAGGTACGCACCGGTACAAGTTCCTCCCTAGTGTATCATTGGGGCATTGTAGCTTAATGCCATTGTTTAGCCAAGTAAGACCATCCTTAGGACAAGCAGTAACAGGTCTGAATTTCACATCCATATTTCATCTACAGCAATTTATATAGTAAAACACTATAAATAAATCAATTGAAATCTTTCAGTGAATTTACGAAATTAAGTTAAATTTGATTTTCTTTCCTTTTTTCCCTTTATCATTCTTTAATATTTACAAGTCCATTTATTTTTCTTTAACGTTCCTTACAAATTATAATTTTGTTCATTTTCTCATGAACTACAATGAATGAGCATGAATATCGCAATTGTCACGCCAAAATACCGTATTTGGCGACAAAACTTTGGTGCGGAATATTTAGCTTGAAAAATGACAAATGAATGTGCAATTTTTAGTAACTTATCAGAAAATAAAGTAAAAATAAGAAACAAATTTAATTTTTGAAGATTCATGAAGTAAATGAACTACAACACTTCACGCCGGAAATTTACCATGCCGGTGTGAAGCGTCGTAGTTCATGTCCTCATGAATCTTCAAACTAAAATGCATTAAGATTAATTTAATGAAATGCTAAATTTAAAACATACGTAGATAAAACCTATATCAAATAAAGCATTTTGAAGTGTGATATATTATTCTTTCGGTATCATGGTAATAGTTTTTTTCATGATTTAATGTAAATTAAGTACGAGTATGTACAGACGTATTGTCTATGGTAAGACTATGCATAAAAAATGTTAGAATTTCTTTATAACTTTAAATTGTTTAGTGGAAAAATTGTCTTTTAAGTGTTCTTTTCAGTTAACAAAGCTTAGTTTTCAGAAACTATTTCTTTCCTTTTTTTTTATAACTTCTTTTTTAAACATTTTGAATTAAATCCGTTACAATAAACCGTTGTTGTTCTTTATTTAGAGCGGAATACAGTCTATCCTTTTATATAAATTTTAATGTAAAATTAAACTTTAAGCTATACTATTAAAGTTAGACTAAGT
>NW_026934955.1:0-6140 GCF_032062105.1 Saccostrea cuccullata
GTATTCAAATTAACACATGTCCTGTAAGTGTTCAATATCGCATCATTCCGATGACCCTACCGAGCGTAATGATTTGCTTATTGCAGCCCGGAGGACCAGGCTGCTCTATACATATAAGTTTAAGTGTTCGTGTATGGGAATTAGGGTGGGAGTAGTTATTTAGAATTAAAGGTTTTCTAAACATTGAAAAGATTGTTAATCAGAATGTTCTTTCAGTTTATAAATTACGAGATAAATATATATATATTTACTTCCATAAAGTGAATCTGCAAAAATATATACGTTTTTCATACTTAATATATAAAGTTGCTTATCATATACAATGAAGCGCATTGAAGTGGTAAAATTTTCCATTTGGACGAAACGTTCTGAGTCATGTTTTGAACGTCAATTATAACATAACGACACGCCCATTTCTTTAGAAACGAGAAAGCAATATTCGTCGTAATGTTTTAGGACACTACACTTTCCGCGACAAGCAACACGAGTTACACTGAAATGAAGATTTTTAAATAAGAAAGAGCTATGTATAAAGTTCCCGCTTATGTAAAACACGCATTGCGACGGTTTTGTTCATTTTATGATTTTATCATGTTGATTGGAGTTCTATAACACATGTATCGGTCGAACACGTGCTTACTCGGTGTTTATGTAGACCGTCAATTTCATTGGCTATTATATTTATAAAATACCTGTTCTACAGGTATTCGATTGAATCATTTGACCGAATTTTCCTTTCTAAAGAAATGGACGTGTCTAAAGGTAGCTCAAAACGTTCCACCCAAACAGAAAAATTTACCACTTCAATGCGCTTCATTGTACTATCAAAAAACCACAGGTCCCTTTTTTTAGAACATCGAATTTTACTTCTCGGATAAAAACGTACTCTGCACAGTTCGTGTTCTATATTCTAAAATTGAAAATTAATACATTTTTAAATATAGGTGATGCCTGTGTCTAACTTCAATTTATATTTTATGCAGCCAACATTTACTTGAGGAATTGATCAAGTTTAAGGACGTTCGATCCTGATATTTTGAGCGTATATCGCGCAGGTCCTTTATTCATAAAATTAAGCATCATTTTTAGGTTCTAACAATAAAACTGAATTCTACAATGCAAATTAAACTATATTCAATGAAAAAACCGCGATTAAATTCCATTCAAGTAGAATTAAGCTAGGGACTATATTTTGTGGCGGAAGGTTTTTTAGACGAAAATGATCAGTTTTTCCCATTTGAACTATAACAGTACTGTTAATTTTGGATGTCTATTTTTCCATGCTGGTTGCACACAAAGCTGTTTTTTGCAGTGAAATATGCTATGCTGGTTCTGAAATATCTATTAAATTATATCTTATGAATTCTATCAACAAAGTGTGACAAATTCTGAAAATCCGGGAAAAACTTTAACGCAAAATTCATACTTTTTCAGTAATATCTGAAAATGTACATCATATACCCCAACTTTTGATGTTCTTTTCTAAATATTCAAGATAACTTTGACCTATTTGCTTAAAATCAGAAAAAAGTTAAAGACTTTAAAATAATTTTCTTGTTTATTATATTTTCAATGCTGGAAAAATAACATTTTATTAGTGCAGAAAGGTCAAATAATTGATTATGCGAAGCAATTTGAAACTTTTTCTTATTCACAATTTTTAAGTGTCTTTTTTAAAACAGACTTAGAGTTCATTTTGTTTCATGCTTTAATTGGATACAAATATTGAAGGGAAAACGTCAAAGATATAATTTTTAATTAAGACACAAATTTCAGTGCAGAAAGGTCATATTAAATGTACTGTAGCGCTAAAAGAAGCATATTGACCCCCATTTTTTGATTTGAATTTCAATTAAGCTATGTATGTAGAAACTAAAAATATACTTGGCAAAAAAAGTTTTAGACTTTAAATATCAGGATCGAACGTCGATAAAATGGTACCGTTTTTGAATGATTTTTATACGACTACAAGTTTTCAAAATATTTGCGACTGTCGTCTCCATCAATTAGACGCATGCCTTTTCACACATATCGAAAGCGGTTTGATGATCGAGACTTATTTTCATTGTTTACTTTATATATTTCCCGGGCGACAATTGATGGTTACATCAATGTTTTCTTGTTTAGGTTTTAATATGGGTCTAATACGTACTAAATTTTTAATAAATGATTTCATTTTTGTGTAAAAAAAAAAATTAATACATTTTACCTAGATGCCACTTCCTTTCTTTAATTTAGCTCTGAGAATTTGACCAGACGACTTTTTTTGTTTACAACGGAGCGTTCGATATTGAACGCTCGTATTCGGAAATTTTCGGGCATACTCGTATACGCAATGCAAACCCGGCGTTCAATAAAACGTCAAGATATTGAACGCTAAAATTCTCTACATTTTTGGTATAGTATTGTATTAGAGACTATTTATTAGTTATATATAATAAATAGTTATATATACACATATAGCTTCTACTTTTCCAGATCCTCTACCACAATGTTAGGATTGTTTTTCTTACCGAACTACTAAGTATTCATGCCGACAATATTCTAAATATAATCTTCCCGGTAAACTAAAGAACAAGGCGTTCAAGGGAGAATGCTTTTTCACTCTTTCGTATTCGTCGTTTGAGCTCAGTGGGATTTAGCATGTACTTACCAATATCTAAAGACACTTAAACTAGTGATCTTTATCTTTTCTCATTTCAAATTTATGTAGAATATTTACAATGCATAATTATTTTTTTTTAGAATATATACGAAGAAAATAAAATCGATAATGTAATATTTCAGATAATAATCAAAAAATGAAAATGGCACATCGAAAGTTAAAAGTGCTCTTCTTTCAGTGCATGTTTTTCTTTCTTCTTTATTCTATAATCAAATTTTGTTTATTTTGCGCTGAACGTAACAGTATGTGACGTAACAATTAAAATGACGTCATAATAAACTTAGCGTGATATAGCAACAAAGTCAGAATAAACACAATGGGTTGCTTCCATAGTAAAGTTGCGCCTTTTCCAACTCCTTTTCGCACCAAAAAACAGCAAAAGAGGCTGCGAAAGACATTGAAGATTAATGGAATCAAAGCCAAAGTGAGCGGGGGAGGCGTTGCCTTTGATATCCCAGTAACTGGTGGAGGAGAGCCAATGTGGCCTAACGTATCGTTTCTGAACAAAAGACTCCGGAGAAATGAGGATGAGGATGAAGTTGCTTTAAAACGTAAGAACAGCGTAAATGTATCTGTAATTTACTATCACAATACGGTCTAAGAATTTAGGAAACCTTTTATAATTACTTTTCTATAATTAATTAAAGTATTATTGATAATGAATAAATTCCCGATAATAAGTTTGTGTTTAATCTAATATTAATTTTTTTACAGGTAAAAGGGAGCTTGCAATGATAGAGAAGCAAGAGAGAGCCAGAGAACGAAGGGAGGAAATAGAGAGGAGGAGGAAGGAAAAGTTGAGAAGACAATCGCTACATCGCCAGACAAATTATAAACTCAGTGTTATGTTTCAGCTGCTGGATATTTTACAATGATTTGAGATTGAATGAAGAGAATGTCGACTTTCTTTTGATGTTGTAATAAAATGATTTCCCCCTTTAAAAGAATGATTATTGTTTTTGTTTGGAAGGATTGATTAAATGTATGTTGTTTAACGTCCCTTTCGAGAATTTTTCACTCGTATGGAAACGCCACCACTTGCCGGTGGAGCTTCAAATTTTGTCCTGTATTAGGGCCATTGAGCAGTGAGGGATCTTTTTCGTGCCAGCACCTACTGTGACACGGGACGTCGGTTTATACGGTCTCATCCGAAGGATCGGTCTCCTCGTCCCACAGTGGGATTCGAACCCGTAACGTAAAGATCAACTCCTTACTTCGCGTCTCTAGAGCAGACGGTAGTGGGATTTAGCATGTAACTTACCCATATGGCCATATCTATAAACGTTTAAACCTCTGATCTTTATCTTTTCTCATTTCAAATTTATATAGAAGATTCATAATGCATGACTTCATTTTTCAAAATATATAAGTAGAAAATAAACTCATTACTGTAATATTTCAGATAATAATCAAAAAATGAAGTGTTAACCGAAAATGAAATTTAATTTCGCGATAATTACTATGCGAGTGAAATCTTAATACATGTATACTAGTAGTTTACGGACATCATCTAATACAGTACATGTACAGTGTACCTAGTGTGTATTCCTAAAGGCTTTAGTAAGAACTCTTGTGCGGCCGTTTCGGAGTTTATTTGCAAAATTTGTTAATCTATAATAGATATGTAGCTGATAACAGTGCATGTAATATTTGAGCAACCTCATGATCAAATATTTTTCAGTTTCTCTCAAAGAAAATGACTTTTAAATTTATTAAAAAATAGATAAAATGAAACAAGTAAAACTGCAAGGTCAAGTATACAATTAGAATTTCAAAGGACTTGATGAATACGTATATTATAACTTGTGAAATGTAAAATCCTTGTAAAAGTTTTCGCCGATTATTTTAATAAGAGTTATCCTTCCTGGTTGAGGATCAGATACCGCGAAACAAAAATAAGCAATGGCCCACAACGTTCACTCGTGTAACTTAGGTCTTTCTGAGAATGTCCGTCTTTAATTTCATTATAAAATATTCTACATAGAATTATTGTGGATCAAGATTTTGTTCTAAGGAAGAGACTAGATTTTATGGAATTCCATATACGACAGCAAACTGATTTGTACAGTATTTTTTTTCTTAAGTAATTTTTTTACGACTGAGGGTTTTTTTTTCTCCAAAATGGTAATGTTTTAATGCCACATTATGTCTGACACAAATCTGCGTGTTTTTGCGAATTAAAAATTATCGCAGAAAAAGCGAAAAATAAATCATCGCGAAAAACGGATAAACAATATTAGAACACCCATGGGTCACAACGCTCACCTGAGTAATATTGGACCTGTTGTTCTGAGTTCACCAGATTTTCTCCCTTGTCAAATTAATTGTGTACCCACCAATTTGGGGACAGGATTTGAACAATTTGGACTACCCCAGGATGCTTTCATAGATAAATTAAACTTTCCTGACCCAGTGGTTCCGAAGAAGTAGTTTTTAAAGATTTTTCTTTATTTCAATGTAAAACTTGGCCTAAGTTATCTTTAGATGATTTTTAGCTCTATTGGTCAGAGACCAGAAGAGCTTAAATATGCGATAGCAATGCGTCCGTCGTCTGTCCGTCTGTCTAGCTGTCCGTCCGTCGTCTGTCTGTAAACAATTTTTCAAAATGCTACTCCTCTTACGGTTTTTGTCTGATTTCAATATAATTTGGCACAAAATTAGACTACACTAAGATACATAATTCTGTGCATCGGTTTTTGATTTCAATGAATGGTGTTGCCGTGGTTACTAAAAATGGAAATTTTTGTGAAATGCTTTCAAAATGCTACTCCTCCTAGAGTATTGGTCTGATTTCAGTATAACTTGGCACACAAATAGACTACACTAAGATACATAATTCTGTGCATCGGTTTTTGATTTCGATGAAAAGTGTTACCATGGTTTCTAAAAATAGAAATTTCTGTGAAATACATTCAAAATGCTACTCCTCCTACAGTTTTGATCTGATTTCAATATAACTTGGCACTCAAGTAGGCTACACTAAGATACATAATTCTTTTTATTGGTTTCTGGTTTCGATGCCTTGGTTACAAAAATAGAAATTTCTGTGAAATACATTCATAATGCTACTCCTCCTACAGTTTTGATCTGATTTCAGTATAACTTAGCACACAAGTAGACTACACTAAGACACATCATTCTTTTTATCGGTTTGTGATTTTGGTGGACAATATTGCCGTGGTAACTAAAAAATAGAAATTTCTGTAAAATACTTTAAAAATGCCATTACAAATACAGTTTTAGTCTGATTATAATATGATGTGGCATGCAGGTAGATTGCACTAAGATACTTTATTGTCTTTATTTTTTTTAAATTTATTTTCATGAATGATGTTGCCATGGTAACTAAAATTGATAATTCTGTAAAATTTTATTTTAAGCTACTCCTACAGTTGTGGTCTTATTGCAATATTGTCACAAAAAGTGACTTAATCAAAGATCCTTATTCTATTTATTGCTGTATTAAAGTTTCAAG
>NW_026934956.1:0-62475 GCF_032062105.1 Saccostrea cuccullata
GCCAACTCATGTCAATATTCATCGAGATAAGTTCAATAGCCATTTATTGCAAACTGACAATTTTTCTTAAGTGAAAGGGTCTTGTGCTCAAAAGTCGTGTAGTAACGGTGGATTCTGTGATGGACATGAAGACACAAGGAAGTGTTTTTGCCGAGTGGGGTTCTCTGGTGATAGCTGTTCTACTGGTAAATACTTAGTACATGTACATAAATGGAATATTAATGTCACTTTCCCTCTGCTCTGAATTTTATAAAGAGAAAATTTAGAAAAGTAAAAATAGGACCATTGAGATTGTTCATTTAGTTACCTTATGGTCGATGAAATGATCCTGTTTACCCATTGGGTCGAATGTTGACTATTTTTTTAAAACAAATAATTAGCCAATTATGTGTACAGATTTTCCATTCACCCGATCAAGACAAGGAGCATACCGCTGGTATTACTAGTTGTCAGGGGATGCTCAATCCTCCTTGATACCTAATCCCATTTCTAAGGTTTTAAAGGTCCGTGTTTGCTCTGCACTTTACTCATAATGTTATATGACTTCTTCATTTGAGTATTGTTCCTTATCTTTATATGTTTCATTATAGAGCAATTTTTTGTTCTATGTTTTCCAGAGTTTGGTATCCCCCAAGAGATGCATACACAGAATATACAATATGTAAGTGTTTTTATAGATTTACTTTATTTTGAACTAGGCGAAAGACTAAAGGTCCATTGGGTTAACGCAAATAAAAAAAAGCCACTTATTAGTGCATAAAACTGATCAGCTAGGTGTAATTTTATTACACATATTTCTTTTTCTGCTTTATGACAGTTTATCGCATAACATAAGAATGCAAGTGCTTTTATTCTGTATTCGTCGTGTAGGGTAGGGTTCAATTGTTCGTGCTTTGCACAAAAACCATCAGTTTCTGGGGATATTATTGTGTGCATTAAGATTTCTGAAGTTATTAATATGGCATTCAACATTTCGTGGTGGACGTACATTTATGGCTCTCTTCATATTTCAAAAACAACACAAATAAAACCTTACGTAAAATCAAGGATTTTACAGCATTTTATTATCTTTAAGTATAACCTTTTGTATTTTTATACAGCCTCTGCTTGGAAATGTACTTCTACCAAAAAGAATGAATTGTCCTTTGAATGAGGAGTGTCAAATACAGCTTCTAATTACTGGAAAAACGGGGTAAAATTCTTGATTTTATGTTTTTTACAAAGCGTATTTGAATTTTTTCAGGGTTAGGGGTAAGGGTTAAAAAATCATATCACAAGAGTAATGTAATGATATCAATAATGTGATTTACATAATAATGACATTTGTGAAATAATACAACAGAAATATTTTTGCTTAAAACATATTAGAGAAAAACAATGGGTCACTCTTATACAATCCATAGTAAAGACACTTTTATATTACTTAAATGAATTCAATGTATGGTTTCAGATTTTACATTACTACTAGCACTGACTCTACAAGTGTAGCGGTCAAGGAAATAAAGGAAGCTCGTGTATCTAAGGATTTCCTCGCTACAATAACAGTTGTCAACAAGAAAACTGGCTCTCATCAGCTCTGTGTGGGCATTTCTCCTGATAGATACAGGTCAGGTCATTTTAAAAAGATAATTAAGTTACCCTTTTCCGACCGATTAACTAAAATGACGACACTCAAAACTTTTTTTACATTCCAGGACAAGATGTGTATTTTTAATTCATTCCTCTTATTCCGTTAAAAATTACGTTGAGGTTTCCGTAACGAAACACCTTCTAACGGACCCAATAATATTACGGGAGATGGCAAACAAACATTATTTTAAAGATGGCCTGGTTGCATATCATTTAAAACCTAATTACCTAAATAATGTCCAATAAAAGTGTTTTTTTTTTTAAACTGGAGGTTGGACTTTCTTTCATCTGTAATTTTCATATTTACAAGGTCGATGAGACAAAAGTGTCAAAATATGACCTATGTAACCAATGTTTTTTTTATTGCATTTCAAAAGAATATAAAATAATTAATTTAAAAGTGTATCAGTATCTTTTGATATAATAATTAAAGATTAAGTATTCTTTCCCCATCACATTGAAATTGTGGTGCAGAATACGTTTTGAAAATAAATTACTAAAATCTTTCACTTTGTAGAAAATTCCTATTTTATCTTTAAAAGAAAATACCATTCCAATTCCTTTCCATGGCTGGGTCATTATAATATTTTGTTATTAATTTAGGTTCAGATCACTTACTATTAATTGACAATTTCAATCAGCGATATATTTATCACGTGATTTGATATACTCAAATTATGTTAAGCGAGTTTTGATTCAAACTCTTTTTATTTAACAGTATCGAAACAGACAAAGTTTGTTGCAGTATCTCCACCCAGAACACAGGTATAATTCACAAAATCATGAGATAATTAAAAAGTTTCTCTTTACACTGAATTATATGCTTTTCCCCTCTCTTTCCCTGTATGAAAGAAGTTTCATCCCACGAAACATATACCAAATGATAATTTGGTGTGCCACATTATCATCCAAGGTCGCCAGTATTTATTTCTGATTAATCCTGTTACAACCAAAACTCTGATAATGCTCTTTTAAAAACGTGAAAAAAAGGGTTGAACCGACTGCTTAATTTTCTTTTTCTTTTATGCCGTTCTTGTATGCATTACAAACTTTGTATTGTCAAAATAACAAAAATAATATTTCCAATCATTGAAAAAGATACTTAATGAAATGTTTGATAATCTCGAGTTTTTTCTGGTATGTTTTATCATTCTAGATTATATTACCTGTGAGGACGTCTCCGTTGACGACTGCAGCGATCCAGCAGCGCTCAATAATATTTGCTCAGATCCAACCACGGCTACATTCTGTAGAAAATCCTGCAATCTCTGTCGTGAGTAGTAGGTTTCTATAGTAAGTGCACATTAATAGGAGGATTTTTGATAAATTATGTTTACTTTCGTTTCATATTTTAATAACTCATTTCAATTTTAGACAACATACCTACAACTTTGAAAAATACTGACAAGGTATGATAATTTTATCATATATAATATGATGACGCAAAATGTGATTCCTTTTGTTTTGTTTTAAAATGTTAATTACTAACATTTATAATATACAATTCGACCTTTTTATATTACCTTAAGCAATTATTCATTGGACCATCTCCAACAAATGTGTCACTTTTCACATGTTCTGCAGACATTGATTGCCACGTATTGCTTTATCTAAAACGAGGCCACAACAACTTATGGTAAGCATGGAGCAAGATAAGTGAAAATAATCATATCATTAAATGACCACATAACAAAATTCATAAATACAATGCAAGAACATAAGAAGCAGTCCTATTTCAGCTGGAAAAGTAGATGAGATACGAATGCTGACACTACACTCAAGTGAAAATATTTTAAGACAATTACCCAGTAGTAAACAACAATAAAATTTACCGTGGGCTCATTTGGTAGTCCTCATAATGGGCCTTCTTTTTAAACGAATACCTTATTGCATTTTTTTTTTACATCATACACATTTTCAACGGATGTTAATTAAAAGGTTAATAAAAAGGCAAATAAATAACTTTAATCCATACATAAACCCTTTCCAAAAAATCTCCCAGAAATTACGGAGATTTCTAAATTTCAAAGAAATAAGCAAATGATTAAAACATGTTATTGTTTCTTTAAGCAATTATTTAAAGGAGTTTAAGAAGCTCCAGTTAATTTTAATTTTAAGCTTCTTTTCCAAAAACTTGTTAAAATACTTTTCTCCTTTCTAACATTACGTCTCTTTCTTCTGGTTTACAGTCCTGAGGTTTCCGCCCGTCCAGTACCTGGAAGTACTGTGCACATTTTTAGAACTCCTGACTGTGATAACTGTTCCGTGGATGTTCTAATCCATACTTCTATCTCCCGCCCAACACAGAGGGCACAGCTTTGTGTCGAGGCATCGGACTACAACTCTGGGTAAAAACTGCAAAAAAAATATTTCTTAAGGAACGAATTTATATGGCAAAAAATCGATTTGTAAACAACTAGATGCATTTTTTTATTATTCTTAAAACATGTAAAATCTTATAGGCAATATTTTCCTTACAATAACACACTTTCGGTTTTAACGAAAAGGCAGATCTTTTAAAGTAACTAATATGTCTAGGATGTTTTAATCATCATTGCTATTCTAGTTTATTTATTATCGTTACTATAATATTTTGTCTTTGTTATTTCATTTTCATGACTGTTATGCCTTTATTATTCTTTATAACTGTTATTGGTATCATTCTGTAGACTGGACGACCTAAGATGTTACTTTGTGGATTACGAAATACATGGTAAGCAGTTATAAAAATTGTATTTTCACTGCATAATTTGAAAGAAATTAGATTATGGAACAGCTAAAGTAATGATTGAAGTACCTACATTCAATATGATAGGAATCTATTTGATTTTCTACAAAATGTTGTCAAGGGTTCATGGAAATAACGCTGTATTTTTAATGCTTTCATATTTTAAATGATTCCATTCACTTGGTTTCAGTCACGGTGCAAGTTTTTGAGATTTTAGTTATGCTGTTATGCAGCTCATTAAACGTGTGCGAAAGTTATAAAGCAAAACAAAAATCTATTACAAATTATCAAAACGATGTGATTTACAAAAAAAATCATATAATGACCTTCATATTCATTCATAAATCCTAAGAAGGAGGGATATTATAGGAGAAAATTGTAAGATTTTTGTTATGTTTTATTTATACATCCTAGAATATTTTCAATTATCAATTAACTATTTTCATTTATGTCTTCAATCGATTTATCAATGTTTATTTCAAGCATCAAGACGCCAGACCCTGAGTGTTACACACACTACCACATCAACATCTCGACGAACGCTTCAGGTTAACCTTGGAAACGTGATTGGATAATCTAAGTAGTAAAAATATAAACAGATTGTCAATGAAATTAATGATGACACTTTAAGGATTTGAACACTTGTCGTCTATAACAAGGAAAGATGTCATTAAAATGGATTTATAGCTTTTACATGTTTTTCTCATAAATAAATATAAGAATTTCTATTTAAAGATATGATTTATTTGTATGTATTGAAGTTACTGAGATTGACTACGGAATATTCCCTTTACCTAATCAATACAAAGAGCTCACAGGGTTAGGAATGGGGATGCTGACTTGTCCTAAGCACCTGATCCCTGTCGTCCGTGTTTTATGCCTTATTCACATTTTTTGTCTCGTTAATGAGTTCTTCACCTTGTCATGGAGATCGATTACTGTTCATTATATTCACCTTATTCATTAACAGTACGTACAATAAAATCCCATGTATATTAAATTATCCTATCTTTAAGGACGTTCGATCCTGTGCTTTTGAGTCGGTTTTGGTCTGGACCTTTATTTCGAAAATTCTGAATCGTTTTAAAATTTTAACGTTGAAATTTGATTCTACAATGCAAATTGAACTATATCCATTGCAAAAACCACAATTAAATTGTATTCAATTAGGATTACGCCAGGAACTTTATTTTGTGGCGGAAGGTTTTTTTTTTTTTTTTTTTTAGAATAAAATGATCAGTTTTCCCCTTTTGAATTATAACAGCACTGTTAATTTTAGATTCCTATTTTTCCATGCTGGTTGCACACAAAGTTGTTTTTTTTTTTGCAGTGAAATGTGTTATGCTTGTTCTGAAATATCTATCAAATTATTTCTTTTTCATTCTTTCGACGAATTATGACACTATCATAAATATATTGTGAAAGTCCGGGGAAAAATAGAGCCAATTTTAACAGAAAATTGACAAATTTTTCGTAATATCCAAAAATTTACAACATATACCCCCACTTTTGATGTTCTTTTCTGAATATTTAAGATAACTTTGAGCAATTTTAACTCAATAATAGATTTTGCAAAATTCTACAATCAACTGAAGTTTTTGGTATTTGTCGTGAGTTCTTTTGTAAGAAGGGTCCAAGGAGGTAGTCGGAAAATGCTCTTCAGAGCTAATGTTTTTTGTTGATGTAACCGACTTTAAATAAATATTATCTTATCTTATCTTTTAGGTTTCAATTGTTTTTATATTAACACTACCATAGTCTGTTTGCGTTTTAATATGTCTGATCATGCTCCAGACGAGAAAGAAAAAGATTCGTTGCTCTTATATTTCTGCATTACACTTTGTTCGCACATTATGACCTTTCTCCATTAAAAAGAAAATAAAATCATGTATTTCAGTAATACTGTATCGTTTGTTTGTTGTTTAAATACCTTTTCTAGTATCTAGCATCATATAATGACATCACTTGCTGTATCTAAGTGAAGTTCCACACATTTTGTCCGATGCATGGTGCTAATCGCCATAGCCATAAGGGATCTTTATTACACCGACACCTGCCATTGCAAGAGAACTTTAAAAAATTTACGATAAAACACATGGAGATAACGAACAGTATCTCAGATAAAAAAAAATTCATATAACGATACAAAATAGGAGCAGAGCAAACACGGACCTCTATGGTTGTACCATATTTCAGAAATCAAATTAATGGAGAATAAATTCTATTACTTTGAAAGAATTATACCTTCATCACCTGCATAGAGGATTTATATCTCTCAGCTGATTCGAAACACGAACATGCTCTACATATGAACAGTTTCTTAAACGAGAGGAGTTACTAGAAAAACGAGTTGATGAAACAAGAATATTTACATATCCAACAATGTCTTTGTCCAAGATGAAATTACAAAGACTAATCATACTATATTTTTACATAAATCTAGAGGTTCATCGATAGGCGTGGTGAAAAAAATTCAGTGCGGGTCGTGACAGATAGAGACAGAGGCGGTACTAGCTGCACGTGAATTTGCAGAATCAAGAGCATGTAACTGATCAATCGATTGGCTTGCGTCATAATTTTATACACTCGATTGATCACGTCATGAAAAAATTAAACAATAATTCCTTAAATATCAGCGGTCTTTTCTTCTTCCTCATTTCGCAAGTTTTAATTTGGTCGATACGATGATCTTGTCACCAAATACAATTTATCATTAATTCAAATGCTGACTGACGTTTTCATACTGTTATGGGTCAGAATAACCCTAAATGCCAGCAAAGATCAATAACACAATTTAAACTTAACAATAATTTATTTACAGTAATATATAATAAGTATATGAAACATAAAGTACAAACTTAGCAAGAATCTAAAAATACATACATCAGAGTGTCCGTTGCTGCACACAATGTCCCAGTGAAATTATATCCCAGTAATACCTCAATGATGCTTATACGACAATTCTCTCTCTGCATCGAATTGACAGGGTATTTATACAGTAATATAAATCTAGAATATTCTAGAAATTGTAAATACATGATATTACTGGAAAGTTCTGGACATGCACAAAGTTCAAGAATGTTCTAGAAAAATGACCGAACATGTTGACCACTCTGGAATGTTCAAGAAACTTAATGTTACTAATAATATACATGATGAAATAATACAAATACAACACACCTCACAACACCTCCCCCCTTAAAAAGTTTGAATGTCAATGAAAACTTATATTATTAAAACATAGGTACATTAATACAAAATCTAGTATGTTTACGATACTCTTGACAAGGCATCTGCTATAACGTCTTTGCCTTTGATATGTTTAATTGTTATGTTGTATTCTTGTAACAACAAACTCCATCTAGTCAGTCTTTGATTCTTGTTTGACAATTTATGCAAAAATGTCAGGGGGTTGTGATCCGTATATACAAGAATTGGATGCAAAGTAACATTCAGATAAACATCAAAATGCTGTAAGGCTAACAACAAAGCAAGGCATTCCTTTTCAATGGTGGAATACTTTTGTTGACATTTTGTAAGTTTCTTTGAAAAATAAGAAACAACTCTATCTACCTTATCACTATGTTCTTGAAACAAAGCTGCCCCGATTCCAACATCACTAGCGTCAACAGTAAGCTTAAATTGCTTAGAAAAATCTGGAGTTGACAGAACTGGGTTGCTCATAAGGACAGATTTGATTTTATGAAAGGATTTTTCACAGTCTTTTGTCCATTCAAAGTTAACCCTCTTCTGCAAAAGATTTGTAAGCGGACTAACTACTGAGGAAAAATTTGGACAAAATTTTCTGTAAAACCCAGCCATGCCCAAAAACCTCATTAACTCTTTCTTGTTTGTAGGAATCGGGAACTTTGCAATAGCTTCCACTTTAGCCATAATTGGTGTAACATAACCTTGACCTACTTTATGACCTAAATACTCTACATAAGCATGACAAAATTCGCTCTTCTCAAGGTTCACAGTTAAGTTTGCTTTAGCTAAAATGTCAAATAAAGCACGCATGATTCGGATATGTTCGTCCCATGTGTTGCTGTATATGATGACATCATCAATGTAGGCCTCGCAACCCTCGAGGTTTTGAAGAAGGGAGTGAATCATCCTTTGGAATGTAGCCGGTGCGTTTTTCATGCCAAAAGGCATTACTTTATACTGGTAAAGTCCATCTGGTGTAGCAAAAGCAGATATTTCTTTTGCTCTTTCTGTTAACGGTACTTGCCAGTAGCCTTTCAACAGGTCAAATTTACTGACAAATTTCGCGTTTCCAATGTTGTCAATACAGTCATCGATTCTAGGTATTGGATATGAATCGGTTTTGGTAACAGAATTCACCTTTCTAAAGTCTGTACATAATCGGTACGAACCGTCCTGTTTTGGTACAAGAATACACGGTGAGCTCCAATCACTTTTACTAGGTTCAACAATGTCATTGTCCAACATGTACTGCACTTCCCTTCTTAGGTACTGCAATTTTATTGGATTGAGACGGTACGGATGTTGTTTGATAGGCAGAGCGTCGCCAACTATAACATCATGACAAGCTGCATTAGTTTTCTTTGGAACATCCGAGAAGATTTGATGGGACTCATTCATCAAGTTTTTAACTTGTTCTTTTTGGTGAATGTTCAAATGTCCAAGTTTGGCATCAAAATCAGCCAAAATTTCTGAGTTTTTCAAGCGGACACTCTGATTACAATCTTTCTCATTCATCTCTACACTCGTATCACTCTCAATACAATTTTGAACAGTCTTAGCATTGGCTAAAGTGGAAACTGGTTTTACAGAATTTCGGTCACACCTTTCAAAATACTCTTTTAACATGTTAATGTGACAAACCCGTTTCTCTTTACGTCGACCTGGTGTCTTAACTACATAGTTTACATCACTGATCTTGCTTTCAATTTCATAGGGGCCATAAAATCTGGCCTGTAAAGGATGACCAGGAATAGGTAAAAATACAAGAACCTTATCACCTGGCTTAAACACCCTATTTCTGGGATCTTTGTCATACCACATTTTCATTTTCATCTGAGAACTCTTCAAATTTTCTTGTGCTAATTTACAAGCATTGTAAAGTTTTTCTTTGAAATCAGACACATAATCTAAAAGATTAAGATCACTAGTCTCAGTCAGCCACTTTTCCTTCAACAATTTCAAAGGACCTCTAACTGTATGACCGAACACCAATTCAAAAGGACTAAACCCAAGAGACTCCTGGACTGCCTCTCGTGCAGCAAATAGCACAAGATGAACCCCTTCGTCCCAGTCTTTCTCATACTTGTAACAATAGGTCTTCAGCATTGTTTTTAGGGTTTGATGAAAACGTTCTAGCGCTCCCTGGGACTCAGGATGATAAGCAGTTGATCGATACTGCCTAATACCCAACTCATGCATGACTTGCTGGAACAACCCCGACATAAAATTTGAGCCTTGATCCGACTGAATTGCCTTGGGTGCTCCTACAAAACTGAAAAACTTGGTTAGGGCCTTAACTATGCTCTTTGCCTTTATATTCCTAAGAGGTATGGCTTCAGGAAACCGAGTGGATGTACACATAATGGTAAGTAAATACTGGTTTCCAGATCTGGTCCTAGGCAAAGGTCCTACACAATCCACCAACACTCGACTAAACGGTTCTTCAAAAGCTGGAATTGGTTGGAGAGGGGCGGATGGTATCTTCTGATTCGGTTTACCTACCATCTGACAGACATGACACGACTTACAAAACTCAGAAACATCCTTCCTTAGCTTAGGCCAATAAAAATGACTCAAAATCCTATTATAAGTCTTATTGATACCTAAATGACCAGCCATAGGTGTATCGTGAGCTAAACTCATGACATCTCGACGATAAGCAGCTGGGACCACTATCTGGTGAACAACACGCCACACTTCATCTGGAGAAGCGTCAGGTGGTCGCCATTTTCGCATAAGGATGCCATCTTTCATATAGAAGCATTCTCCAACTTTAGTAGCCTCTTCTGGTGGAAGTGCCCTCTTACTAAGTTGAATGATATCTGGGTCTTTATGTTGTTCAGAGAGTAAACGTTCTCGGCTGAGGATGTCCTTGCCTTGGCTAACTATTGGATGCAACTCATCATCCTCACCACCAAATTTTGGTAACAGTTCTTTCTTCTCTTGCTTCTTGATATTGTGTGGTTCCATGCTTGTTTGAGTGCCATCAAGGTCAGATAAGAAAGTGTCATTCAGATCAATATCAACAGAGGAATTCGTCTCGTCAAAGGCTTGAGTATGGTCTGCCTCCATTTCTCGTCTTCTGGCCATCGCTCTAGTAACAGCACAGGCTGGATAAATGTCATCATCTTCATCATCGCACATGACATCTGGAGTGATTTTCTCACAAACTATAGGATCTGGTACAACTTTTCCACCAGCTAAATCGTTGCCTAGCAACAAAGAAATGCCTGGAACGGGAAGAGTAGGTCGAACACCTACAATAACAGGTCCAGTAACTAAATCTGACTTCAAACTAATTCTATGCAGGGGAACAATGACGCCTAGCTCCACACCCTGTAATAAAACTGACCCACCAGTAGAAGTCTGCTCAGACAAAGGAAGCACGCCCTCTAACAATAACGTCTGTGCAGCACCAGTATCTCTCAAAATCTGGACAGGTTTTATTTCGCTAGAGTCACCGAGTGAAACAAATCCCTGAGACATAAAGGGCTTATAATCCTCCATAGAATCAATAGAACTGGACTGTGAACCCTGGACATCAGGAGTGTCAGAACAAATCGAAACTAAGGCTTCTCTATCTCCTCTAACTGCCGCACAAGCATGTGGTTGAGTTTTATCAAAGTCATTTTTTCTCTTAAGTTTAAAGCATTCACTGATCAGATGACCTTTTTTCTTACAATAACTACAAGTAGGAAGCGACCCTATTCCAGAAGATCCTTCAAAACGTCCTGGATCGGACTTAGAACCACCTTGGGATGGAGACTGGGAACTTGTGAAAGACTGAGACCCTGAACCACTCTTTTTATATGTGTCTGAATTTGTAGAATTACTGCTAGTCTGAGATCTTGATACAAAATTCTTTTTATGAGACAGAGCATAAGTATCAGATATGACTGCTGCCTCTTCAAGAGTTTTAACATTCTTATCTTCTAGATGTGTTTTCAAATCTTGAGTAACACATTCCTTAAACTCTTCTACCAGGATGACTTGGCGCAAATTAGCAAAAGTTTTATCAAGTTTCTTAGATCTAAACCAGTGATCGAATAAATCTTCTTTCTCTCGTGAAAATTCAACAAATGTTTGATTATCAAACTTTCTATACTTTCTGAACTTTTGTCTATACGCTTCAGGTACTAATTCATATGCTTTTAATATTGCTGCTTTGACCTTCTCATAATCTGAACTTTCAGCTACCCCTAGTGCAGAGTATACCTCAGCTGCTTTGCCAACCAGTACACTTTGTAACATTGTTGACCAAACGTGTTGTGGCCATTTAAGATTTTCTGCGACTTTTTCGAATTGGGGAAAATACTTGTCTACAGATTTTTCTTGAAATTTCGGAACTAACCTAATATTTTTTGCTGCATCAAATTCATTCTTGACAAATGAGGGTTCTGGTTTATGCTGTAATCTTAATTTCTCTAACTCAAAGTGCTCTTGTCTTTCTAATTTGTCTAATTCAAATTTCCGTTCACGCTCTCGTTCTTCTCTTTCTCTTTCCCTGTCTCTTTCTCGCTCTTCTCTTTCTAATTTTTCTCTTTCTAATCGCATTTTCTCTAACTCTAATTGAAACTGATAGTCTGCCATTTTATAAGAGCCTAACTCTGATCTAACTGTATATTCTGGAAGATCGTATTTTTCAAAGATGTTTTCATCTACTAGTTTGTTTGCAACCTTAATTCTAATGTCTTGCTTTTTCTGAGAGGATTTAACATCTAACCCAAAATGCAAACCTAATGCGATCAAGTCATCCTTTTTTAACGTATCAAAAACCTGAACACTTGGCGAACTAAGAAAGTTTGTGACCGAAAATACCATGTTGATTTCTGCTGGCTTATAATCAAATTTAACGGTTCAATAAACAAAATTCTGACAATAAACTGCAAAAGTGCAAGAAATTCTTTATCCCGAGCCCCCAATTCTGTTATGGGTCAGAATAACCCTAAATGCCAGCAAAGATCAATAACACAATTTAAACTTAACAATAATTTATTTACAGTAATATATAATAAGTATATGAAACATAAAGTACAAACTTAGCAAGAATCTAAAAATACATACATCAGAGTGTCCGTTGCTGCACACAATGTCCCAGTGAAATTATATCCCAGTAATACCTCAATGATGCTTATACGACAATTCTCTCTCTGCATCGAATTGACAGGGTATTTATACAGTAATATAAATCTAGAATATTCTAGAAATTGTAAATACATGATATTACTGGAAAGTTCTGGACATGCACAAAGTTCAAGAATGTTCTAGAAAAATGACCGAACATGTTGACCACTCTGGAATGTTCAAGAAACTTAATGTTACTAATAATATACATGATGAAATAATACAAATACAACACACCTCACAACAATACTAATTGTAAGACGATTATTTACTCACTGAATTGTCTATGAATTTTCCGATCATAACACGCACATGTGATGTGACAAGTCGACAGTGGATGCTCATTCCTCAATCTCTGCCTTATCCGACCTCTGATGTTTATGAATACCGTTCGATATCTCTATATATTTAATTTAATATATGAAACATCATAAAAACAAACATGCAAACAAAAAAGTTCAAAGAAAAACAATTCAGTGACAAAGAAACAAACAAGTAGAGCATTGTCTGCATTATAAAAAATAATGAGAATTTAAATATATTTCTATATACATGCATAGAGATTGAAATTTTACTCTGACGGCTTAGTTAAATATTCGGAGACCTAGGCCTTACTCGAAACATAGTCGAGAACTCGTTATATAATTTTGATTTTTTCATGACATTTGCATTCATTGTCTTTTAAAGACTGCTTGTACAAAGTTCCAATTACGCTATCACCATTATAAAACGTCTTTCTGATCATGAATAGTATTCAAAAACGTCGTAATAAATATATATGATTTTATTTCAAATAAAATAATTACTGCACATATAAGATATTAAAAGTTAGTATTTTCTACTTTCCTTTATTCATGCTTACCAGGTCTGAACTAAAGTTTAATCCTGATAATTAAACAAGAGAATACTTAAAGATTTACAAATGAATAATGTGTATCCAATTTTTTGCCTTGAATTTTACATTCCCAATCAATTTTAACGAATAACCGAATTAAAAGAAAAGATAATCGATATGATAGTAATAAAATCAAGATCGAAATCTAGAATATTCGAAGACATCCTACTATGTATATATTAAATATTGTAGAGTGAATATATGGAGATAAAAAACAGTATTCAAACTCAAAAGTCCATTAAACAATACAAAATAGGAGCGGAGCAAACAAGGACTCCCGCAACACCAGAGGTGGGATCAGACACCATAGAGGAAAGATCATCCTCTTCTGATCGGTCATAACCACCGTGGCTCCTTGTTCTGATCTGGAAATAATGGAAAAACTCGTCGTGAGTTTAGTGTGTAGATAATGGCCCTTCAGTTAGTTTAAAAAAAATCAGACAGCCTTTAACCCATGATCAATGATAAATTGTATTTGCTGACAAGGACATTGTACCGATTTAAGTTCAGGAGAACTAGATTACACCCGACCGACTATTCTAAATTAGGAAAGGTTAAGATGTCTTTTTCACATGCTTTGATATTTTGTTCTTCATTTATTTGGTTTATTTTTTTAAAATAAATTTTAACTATTTGGTCAAAAAAATATCATAGGGCCTCCTAAAGTAAGACTATTCAGTCTAATTATTATAGCAAGGTCATTCTTGTTAGGGCATCCTTTGCATGTTTTTTTACTTGAATTCACGTAACTGCCAATAATATGATAGGAAAAAGGTTTACTTAAGATAAAGTTTGCGTTGTCTAGGTTTATCAATGAGATATAGATAACAAAAGAGGTCGTTTGATTAAACGAATGCAAGTCAGTCTTGGAATGTGACATATTTAAACTGCTGCTATCTTCAAAATTGTCCAAAAACCAGAACCTCAAAAAGGTAAGTGTGACTCAACAAATACATATCCTTAAACAATCCTCATAACATAAATTTTAAAATACAAAGTGATATAATCCCGTTGAAATTATCTTCTTGATAGTTTTTTAATGCTTTAAAATTAGATATGTTTCATTAAAAGAAGTGCGTTAATGAATTATGTTGGTCCTTTGAACTCACAAAAAAATTATATAGAGGGTAGGACCACAATTTTTCTCTGACCATCGTATCGGATGATTTATGTTAGATATTATCTCACTTCTTGTTATTAGAATTTTTTGCTATTACCGTAAAACTAAAAGTATTTTCAAACAATATAAAAAAAGACCTTCTTTGATTAAAGATTGTTATATCCATATTTCATATATTGATGTTAACTTTATAAATAAGTATTATTCTTTCGAGTTTCGATTTTAGTTACTCCTTGCTATTTGTTAAGCAGAAAAATCCATCGTTGTTTAAACAATAAAAGACAGTTACTGAATTGAGTTATGTTACAACGATAATTTATGCACCCGGAGTACAAATGTCATAGAGAGAGAGAGAGAGAGAGAGAGAGAGAGAGATTTGTTGATATCATGCTTTATATTCAACATCTTGAATATCTCGTCCAAAGTATGATTAATTAATGCTTAATTAATTTCGCAATCCTGATTAGAATTGAGATTTTTAATGGCAATCCAAGAAATCCGCATAATATTGTGTCTGCGGACAGAACGACAATTGTAATGCCGCAAACATTGGATCCGTGGAACAAAGTACATGTATACCTGCAGTTAATTATATGACATTTTATATGCACTTTGCAATCTGTTCTTGATCCAAACAGCTGTGATACACAAGGCGGGTATAATTTTCTAAGAACGTTCTGAAAAATATATAATTCTCGGTAATAAGAAGTTTATTAAAACAAAACAAGTTTTAAGCATCAGATAAAGGATCAGTTTCCATGCAAAAGTAAACATCCCCTGTCGACCTGTAACACTTGTTGTGTGTTCACTGTCATAAGTGGGGAAAAGTGACAAATCTGCAGAGAATTTATTGGGAAATACCCTAACAAAGATAAAACATGTTACTTAAAATTCTACTTCTTTTGAATTTGATAATTAGGTCATTGTATCGATCATATATAGATTTTGCAAGATGTTTACTCTAAACGAGGAATGTTTGTATTCTTGTTTCATAAACATTTGACTCGATTGGGAAAACTGTTCGACATATCAAATATGTCCGTATTTAAAGGACCAATTTGGAGACATAAACCCCTATGATTTATTTTTGTTTTAAGTGAAACTTCGGAATATATGTTAAAGCTTCTCACAAAAATTGTACTGTTTTAATTATTTTTTTCTTTTTTTTTTCTTTTCATAATAAATAATAAATAATAATGATTGTTTTTATATAGCGCTTTTCTAGCATAAATGCTACTCAAAGCGCTTTACAATACAATATTACCCCAGCAGACCATTACAATCCAGAACCTTTCTCAGTGCCGTTAAGGCTCTAGAACACTAATATTCTGACAATATCTTTCACTGTCTAGCCAGGTACTCCTTTTACACTTGGGTTGAGTGAAGAAATTCGTGTAAAGTGCCTTTCCCAAGGACACAACGTCGACTTGCCGCGGCCAGTATTCGAACTCACAACCTTTCGGTTTAGAGTCCGGCACCTTAACCACCAGACTACGACGCCACGTTTAAGGGAATATCTTACATATAAAGAACAATAACTGCAGTGAAAGACAAAGAACATAGTAAAACAGTAATTTTAGCATTTGCAATATATCTATTCAAGTATTTTGACAGTTTTACTCCATATGCTTTCTTTATATCAAATCCGGTTTTTAACATGTTCAGTAAGTATCATGATTAAGTAGTTTATAGGGTACATAAAATATACATAAAATCATGTAAACAATTAAATCTTGATTTATTTTATAATAATGTTATTTACAGCTGATTGCAGTCCATATAAAGATGATAGTACTTTTAGTTCTTCTCAGTGTTTTGGTTCAGGATGTTGTTGGTATCCTTGGAGGATGCATGAGTTACTCGACAACGATAGAATCATCTGGTCAAATGAAGGCAAGGAATTGTACTATAGTTATATAAACACATGTTACTCCAACTATTATAACAATAGGTCCATCATTACATCATGCTTATATTACAATATTACAATAGCTTAACAGTCATCTTAGTAATTTAGCTAGAAACCCCCCCCCCCAAAAAAAAAAATCCATCCTCCTAACTCCTTCCTGAGAAGCAGTAGATGAGGCATTGAATTTTTTTTATTCATCCAAAATTTTGTTCACAAATAAAAGTGAGCGGGGATGACAGCAGGCAAAGCCTATTTCAGCCCTCATAATTTGAACAAACATGAATTCACCTACGTTACCTGTAGATGCTTAAATTTAAGGAATATTTTACGTTTCGAATCAACTGAAAGAAAGAACTCCATATGCAATTGATAATTGTATATTGCTACATATAACGTTAGCGAATTTGATGATTGCAAAATTGTAACCATCAAAATTATAATGATGCTTGGTTGGTAAGTTATAATTTATGTCTTCCCTCAAAGAAGTTTCAGACTCTGTGGTTTCCTTTATTTCAGGTTCACTAGAATATATCAAGTCGAAAATGTGAATGGAAATCACTATTGTTTATTGGTAATACGTCGTTAACAATATCTTATGAAGATGATTTTTAAAAGATTTTTCTATAAATTTCAATGTTTAACTTCAATCCTCCTATTGTGACCCTTACTTCCTGGTCTTGACAAGGAGCACACGGCTGGTGTGATCGGTCGGCAGGAGATTTCCATATATTTTACTCTAAACATTTTATTTTTAATCACATTACCTGGCTAGCTTTCCTATAAATATGACTGATCATGACTTTGCTTTTTTAAAAATTAAATAAAGAATTTTGCTATATAGTTCTAGTAAAGATTTTAAGTGTCCAATATGGCCCTGTCAATCCTTTTGAATTGCACAAATAAATTTGAATATGTGCTAATGTAATTAAGCCTTCATTTAAGTATAATCTTTTTTCAACAATGCGATGTTATCTCTTCACATATGTGTATTGTTTGTAGTATCTTGAGATCGATCACTGTTCGTTATATTTATCCATTTTAATTGATCCAGTGGTTATCGAGATGCAATTACATATTAAGTTATTATACAGTTAAAGTATATCGTTGAGGGAGTCAGCAAGATTCCAGTTCCACAAGAGCAAGTCTATTTCCCGAGGCGCTTGCGCCGAGGGAAATAGGCTAGCTCGAGGGGAACTAGAATCTTGCTGACTCCCGAAATGATATACTTTAACTGTTTTATTATACCGATACAAACAAGACATTTAAAAAAAATTATATTCAATACTGTATTCAGTAACAATGTTTAATTCCAACAGGAATAGATAAAAAAAAAATACGACAAAACAGAATACAGCCATGAAAGGAATTCCATTTTATCAATAAATCAGTTCATTGTCCGAGTTTTTACTAAGTAAAATCGAAAGTTACATTACGCAAATTTGAGCACGCCATTTCTGTTGTTGTTCGCTTCCAGTAAACTGGTTCTTTTTGATTGATATGGGACCAGTTGACTCGCGATGCATTTCGATTCACTAATGAATATTCATGAGTTTATTCGGAACATTTTTAAGTTTGTCGTAAGTTGAAAGAAAATGTCAAGCGTTCCGAATAGGTGTGCATCGGTTCATAAAAAACCGTACTTCTTTTTGCAGGGAATCAGTCTGTTTTGCAGGGAATCGGTTTATTTACGGTGATTTTCAGGAAATCAGCAAAATATATCGATTTACTTTTATATAGTGAAAAATCAGTAGAGGTATAATAATCTTGATTATCTTTCCAATCATGAATTAGCGCTACACATGTCTATATTGCAGTGCAGTACATGTATATTAATTAGAAATGTTTTCTGAGCAGTATTCATGAATTAGCACATTGAATAAGCAGCTAAAATATGCAGCCCGCATTTTAAGGTAGGATTCTTTTCACATTTTTTGTATTTAAAAATTAATAACATTTTCAGAGAATCAAGAAGACAATATCAATAAGTGATGGTATCCGTGGATGAAAATTTGACCGTTTTATATTAGAGACAAAGTCAGGTCAAGGTCATTTCCCTTTTTTCTTGACATTTATAATAAAAAAATCAATGTTGCCAATTATGCAATCCCTACTTGATTTTCAAAAGATTGAATTTTTTCAAAAAAAAATTTTGAAAAAAAAAATTACCATAAAGGTCCTATAAAATGAAATTACTACATTAATTTTACAAAAATAATCTAACTAAAATCGATATTGGCTAATACGAATTTTTTCTACTTTTCATAAATTTTTAGGATATATTAGTTATTTTTTTTGCTTCTTCTATTTTTTTCATTTTCACATATGGTAAAGTTGTCACATAAAAATACAAAATGGTACAAAAACAAAAAAGTTCTGATCGTTAACTATGATGCAAAATGTTTTTTACGGATTTTTGGCTCAAATCTGTACTCAGATTGGAATCTTATGAAGCTAAGATAGTTGTAGCTGGTTTGAAAAATCATATTTATTTGTTATATTTAGGAAGTTTACATCTGAACTGAAAAGTTTTTCAAGTTTTTGATTGTGTATATACGTAAAAATAATAACTAAATTCATTCTTTTATATTTACATCCACTGAATATTTTCTTCTTTATTTCTTAAGAAAACCCATTGCGTTCATCACTGCATGAACTACATTAGGCATACCACCTGTACAGATTTCTTGATCAGTGGCCGTTGCATCAATGAAACGTACAAAGACGTTCGCATCATTAACACAATACTTAATATTTTTAATCCTACTTTAAATGATAATTTAAACAGATATAAATATAAACAATAAAATGTCTTTCTTTGTTATTAGTGGAATGAACGGTCGGAGCTATTGCAGAAAAAAATTACATAACCCGCTTACGCGGGTCATGTATTTTTTCTGCAACAGCTGCTTCCGTTCATTCCAGTAACAACAAACAAAGAAAGCATTTTATTGTTTAAATAATAATTTTGAAAGACAGAAAAGAAGATATTTTCATACACCACCAATCCGCCAAAAATATAGTCTCTGCTAGATTGCAATTGAACTTTCGTATTTCTATTTAAAGTTGTACAATTGTGATGATGAAAAACAATATGGTCTTTTAAATCTCATACACCTATATATATAAGACATATAAGCAAATGTACTTTGAATATTTCATCTAGTCAGAAACCAGAGAATAAAAATCCTTCTTAAAGTACACATTCAGTTTTAATGTTTCAAACATTGAAATCATTATGTTAATTCTTTTAAAATGTAGACTAGTAAGAAATGATGTTACAATAAACACAAAATAATTTTTATTCGTAAACATGATAGATATTCCCATTCTTTTATTCCGAAATATTTTCATAAAGGAATCGGTACCGGTACCATTCCCAAATGAATATAAAAACATATTAAACACCCTTTAAATGCTGTTTTTATATGCATATGACATCAGAGACCTATAATATTAAGTCAAAATAACAAAACAACTTTAATTCAAAGTGCCGAGCGCATGGCGAAGGAACAGTTGCTACCCATTTTTATTGACTTAGGTCAGTAGCAGCCGAGATTCAAACTCACGACCTCTGAAGGTATAATATTAGCATATAAACATGAATTTAAAAACTTTATTAATATCCAAGTAACAAAATGTGAAGCTGCACTGTGGTTAGAAGTCTTAAAAAATATATACGATGTATGAAAAAAAATTACTTATTGGAATAATATATATACGAGGTTTGTCCAAAAAGTTCGTGGACATGACGTTTTTCTAAAATTAAATGGTTCTACATGCATCTATTGTATATCAAAATATTTCTTATGAAAAACCAAGTCAGAATTGTTTAATTTTTATTTATGAAACGTTAATATTTTTGTAAAAATTGGGGTCTTTAAAGATCGCAGATTGTGCACACGGACCGGTCTGACGTTAAACTAATTTCATTATAACGTCAAACGTTTGGATTTTGACTTAACACATGTTCATGGACACACACTTGATTTCTTTTTTAAGGCGCAACGCACTTCCAAGTGCTAGCAATAATCTTTTAGTACAGATGATAATTTTTTTTAAAATTCAAAACAGTGCACAAAAATTTACGAACGTCTTCTAAATAAACAGATAGTATACACAAACTGCACAGCCCAGTCCCACGCTACGCTAGATTAAAACAACGTCATGGATAGAAATATCCATTTTCAGTAAATTACATGTGTTTAAACATCTTGTACTGTCTTCGAATTTGTACACACCGTTGAAAAAATGGTACATTAAAATTGTTGAAATTGATACACTTAATATATTTCAACAAGTTTAAGTTGTTTTAACAAATATTTTGTCTCTTACGTCGTTTCAACCATATAAAAACTTATTTTTTTAACGGAGGTTGCCCCGAGCGGACGGCCGACGTCGCTTTTTTTGTCGTTAGGTTTTTGTTTAGTATTTATACTGTTATAGTAAGCGATAGTTAAGATATCATAAAATGATGATAGCCTCTTTATTTGTGTTACATATAATTTTAATTAATTTTTGACTTTTCTTAAAGGCAGAGATTTTAAGCACCGCCTTCAAAAATACCTGGTCTGGGTAGCCCTGTCAATCAAGTGTGTGAAGGTCCGTTATTGGATGCTGGAACTTGATTGACAGTTACTTACTGGTCCCTGTGTAAACCCTGTACACCTTGATTGGGACTCGTGGTGACCTTCTAATTAACTTTTGATCCTTTGATGTTTACTGAACATTGTAAACAGTATTACTGTGATTTTTTTTTAGATTGATAATTCATGAATTAAATATACCTTTAGTATTTGAAAGGATAATAATATGATATGTATTTTAAAAACAAAAAATTAACCTTTGGTACACAAAACTTTTTTTTCCAAATGAAATTTCCATTTTATTTTTAATATGTTATAAATGGTATAATTTTAACGTGGAAATGTTACTGATAAAGTTCAGAGCAGCACTGTGTGAAGTAATTAATTAATTAAATTTAAAAAAAAATAATGATTCTAATCATGGGTAACTTACATTTTCCCTTTTAATTCAGATAAGAATTTACAAGTAATCTTTTTTAGCATGCTTCATGGTGACAAAGCCATGATAGACCTACATGTATGCAGTGCAGAACTTTTTTTTGTGAAATGTAGATCACACCTCAGCTCTCTTTCATTAAATAAATAGATGGGATCCCGGGGATGAATGAATTATTAGTCTAATTTGGTTGTTACAAGAGTTGTTTTCTTTAAATTAACACATACAATAACATCTTAAACAGTTTTTTTTAAATATTTGAATTAATAGTATGATATCATAATAATTCTTTTTTAAATGGGTAGGGGCATTTTCAAACAATCAAAAATAAATCAATATATAATTGGGAAAAAAACCTTTTTACTACTAATTTTAAAATTGTTTCAAAATCCCCAACACAGGTTAAGTTTGACATCTGAGTATTTCACCGTGTATTAAATCACTTCCTGTGTATAGGGATTAGGAGACAGATGACTACAGGTAGACTGCTAGCCCCCAAGGCATTCACACCTGTACAAAATAAGCTCCTCCCTCACCTGGAATTTACCACCCGGTAAAAAATCTCTGCCTTTAAAAAGAAAATAATCATTTTAATTGGAACACTTTAAATCAGAGTTTATGTATTGGATATATGCCGAATACAGTTCTGTATTAAAAGATATCAGAGTTTAAGGCCCGTAAGGGCCAAAAACTGTCTGATATTTTGTAAATACAGAATTTGTATGAGGCATATATCGTACTTAAAACTTTGCTTTTGATTTACCTGAGACAGTCCGATATTAGAACAAAAGATATAGGTGTTAATGACCATTGAAGCAATTCTTTCAAGAATGCAGGCTTAAATGAAAAGTACTCAGTATTTAAGGATTTGGCTACACTGAAGAAGGTATTTGAAAGAATTTGATGAAGAGAGTGGGGACAAAATTTTTCTTCATTAAAAGATACAAGGAGATTAAAGCAGTGCAACAAATTATCATACAGACAATCTAGTGAACAATGAATTTGGAATGGAATAGAAAATTCTGATATGAAGAATATCCACAAAAAATTAAGCAGATGCTAAAGGTACACTAGTCCATTTCATTTTATTACATATACCTTTGTTTTTGATGTTCCATTACAGAAAAAGAAACATAATCAATAATCCAGGAGTTTCGAGAGAAACGTTGAAAATCTTCAAATTTCTTTCAAAATTTGTTGCTAATCTGTCAAATTAAGTATTAATTATCATATACTAGGCCTAGTTACCTTGATTTTGCATCTAGGCATTTTTCTTTCTATGAGTAAAATGAAATCAAATTGTTTGAATGCTGCTCTTTATAGTGTCTAAACTTTGTGTTTTATTATGAATTTATTTTTTGGGCTTTGAAAATTTATGTTCTTCTCTGGTGACCCCTGTGAGCCCACTCTTTTTCAAAAACCAGAGAAAGGGGTTGAAATACCTCCAATTTAAATAAGTTTATTAGAAGTAAGTTAACCCTTTTTTTGTGGGGTCTTTTGTTTGTTTTTAATTTGCATTATCTGGTCTGCCGCATGTTCTTCTTCTTGTTACAGTATATTCGGTGTAATTGAAAGTTTAATTTAATTTTTCTTATATTGCAATTCTGTAAGATCAATGTTTCATAATCATCATTCTATGTGATAAATTTAAATTGCTGTTTGCTAAATTATCACACTTTTTATTTCTTTTGTTCAGTAGCAGTCCAAATTTTAAGGATATCAGTAATGAGACAGTCTGATATTACGATTAATATCAGACTGCTCACTAATATCGGACTGCCATAGGTAAATTTTTAGACTGCAAGAACAAAGGAATGACATCACAGCAATGTTTTAAGTCATTTTAACCTTGGTCACTATTCGCGACCTTTACAGACTCCGATTTTTACAAAAATATTGCGTTCCATCAACAAAAATCAAATCATTCTGATTTGTATTTTCATAAGAAGTACTTTGAGATACAACAGATTTATATAGAACCATTTATTTTCAGAAAAACGTCATTGTCCACGAACTTTTTGGACAACCCTCGTACCTCCAGAAAATTCAAAATACAGTAGCAAGGATATATTTAGTACAATTGAACTGTAGATGCAAGAATTAGCACATAGTGACAAATATGTTATGATAGCAGGTGACTTCAATGCTCGAACCGGAACAGATATAGAAATTTTCAGCGTTTATAATGAAAAATGATCAATTTAGTTAAATCTTTGAAACCATAGAAAATGATAATTTCCTTATGGACGATGTGTTAGAAAAAAAAACAATGAAGCCAAAGTTCAAAATTCATATGGCAAACTTATATTGAAAATGTGTAAATTAAATAAGTTGTTAGTATTGGTGATAACTCATTAGGAGAGGTGACGTGTAATGGTTCGAGCACTGTAGACTTCTTTCTTTGTAATTATTCACTTCATAAGTATGTCATGAATATGCAAGTACTTGAACAAAACAAATTATTTTCTGATGAACCTATTGCTTTGTATTTAAAACTACAAAAAATATGATTTCAGTATGAATTGTTCAAATACAAAGGAATGGGTAAAAAAAAAAACAAACCATGGGATCCTTCTAAGGAACATGTATATGTACAGTCTATTGATACTGATCAGCTAAGTCAAGGTTTAGAATTCTTACATTTAAACAAACCAGAAAACGCTATGGACAGTGTAATTAACGAAATTGTGGAAAAATTAAATGAGATATACATAGATGCAGCAAAAATTTCTATAGGTGTCAGTACTAGTAAAGGGAAGAAACAAATAAATACAAATATGAAGAACTCCAAACCCTTGGTTTACAAAGGCTTGTGAAAAAGCCCGCAAAACAGATCGAAATAGTAACGTTTATTATTTTAAAAAACGTACAGAAAACGCACACAAAACATGCAAAGAAAGTGAAAAGAAATACAAAAAAGTTAAAGATAAAGAACAGATAAAATATAAAAATAATTTTAATAAATATTTAAAAGAAATCAAAAATAAGAATCCCAAAGAGTATTGGAAAATAATTTTTAAATATATAAAAAAGGGAATAAACATGAAGAAAATATACCAATAGATACAGAAACACTATGCAAATATTTTAAAGATTTAATTAAAGCCCCGGAAATAGATGAAGAAATTAATCAAGTAGTTGATGATGATATAGCTAGCTTATAGTGCATAGTTCTTAACCAAGACCTTAACAAATATATAAATCAGAATGAAATAAAAAAAGCTATAAAAAATCTTAAAAACAACAAATGGAGTGGGGAAGATGGTATGAGAAATGAATATATCAAAGCTACGCAGAACATGATGTTTCCCATTTATGAAAAATTATTGAATTTGATTTTTTCTTCGGGTTATATTCCCTCTTCAAGGTTAGAAGAAAATATATTAGTCCAATATATAAAAACAAGGGCGAAAAAAGTAAGCCACAAAATACAGACCAATTACAATTTTAAGTTCCGTTGGAAAACTTTTCACATCGATTCTTAATGAACGACTAAAAATATTTTTTGATGAGTTTAAGTAATACATGAAAATCAAACGGGTTTTTAGAAAGGAATATTCAACAATTGATAATTTAATCTCAAATACACATTTTATTCGAGCCTCTTAACACAAAAAAGAAAAAAAAATATTTTGTTTGCTTGTAGATTTTGAGAAAGCTTTTGATAATGTATGGAGGAAAGGATTGTGATTTAAACTTTTATCTCACAATATTAGCGGCAAAATGTATGACAGTATTTTGAATATGTACAGTCAGATAAAATCCAGAAATGTCTATTATCAAGAACAGTCAGACTTTTTTCAATGTGCAAATGGTGTTAGACAGGGTGAAAATATGCCATCTTTTTTATTTTCTATGCATCCAAACGATTAACACAATTTCCTGAATGCATCAAATATTGAAGGTTTATCAACTATTTCAGAATTGTTTGAAAGCAAACTAAATATATTTTTTGAATTATTTGCAATCTTATATGCAGATGACAATGTACTGGGGACAGAATCTTCTGAAGAGCTACAAAAACAACCAGATAGCTTATGTGAATATTGTAAAAAATGGAATCTAAAAATAAATATCGACAAATCGAAAATATTAATATTCAATAAAAGGAGACGTGAAGAAAATATACAAATGCAGTATGATGATAAAAAAATAGATGTAGTCACAGAATTTAACTATTTGGGAGTTATATTATGTATATCTGGCTCATTTATAAAGTAAAAAAGAAAATAGCTGAAAAGGCAACAAAAGCACTATACGAAGTATTAAAAAAAGGAAGATTACATAACCTATCAATACAGTGTCAACTAGATTTATTTGATGAAATTGTGCAACCTATTTTGTTATATGGATGTGAAGTTTGGGGATTTTCAAATAATGCAATAATAGAAAGGATGCACCTAAAATTTTGTAAACTTCTACTCCATTTAAAAGAATCAAAACCAGATTTCATGATATATGGCGAACTTGGTCGATACCCTATGGAAATCCAAATAAAAACGTGCATGATATCTTATTGGTCAAAATTAATCACTGGAAAAGAAACGAAAATTGCAAACTTATGTTATGAATTAGGCTTCATTATCAATCAAGAAATAGGAGGAAAAATTGTTTGACTTGAAAATATTAGGAATATCATGAATAACTGTGGTCTATCAAATGTATGGCTTGAAAGAAACCCAATTAATATTAAATGGTTAAAGGCGAAAATTAAACACACATTAATTGATCAATTCAAACAAAGTTGGCAATCAATCCTTCACACCTCACCTAAACACTAAATTATAGAATATACAAAGACGAACTAAAATTTGAAAAAAAGGACTTAATAACATTCTGTAGATTTCGAACGTGTAACCACTATTTACCAATTGAAAGTGGACGCTGGCTTAACAAACCAAGACAATATAGAATTTGTCCCCATTGTAATCTAAAAGATCTCGGAGATGAGTTTCATTACATACTAAAGTGCAGCTTGCTACAAACAGAAAGAACGCTATGCTTAACAGAAAAACACATAAAATTATAGAATATAATAAATTTCAAAAACATTATGAATAACAATAAACACTGCTTTCTCAGAAAATTGTGCTCCTTTATAAAGAAAATGAATGAAATATGCTCCCCGGCCTAAATTCCCATACTGCATATTTATAGCAACCTACATTTTTTGTTTAATTTCCTATCCACACGCATGCCTTTAAGACCTACTGTTATATATATAATCACCTTTATGTTTTTTGTAGTCTCAGTATATCATTTAAGGAATGAATTCAATAGCTACCCATTTTATACGGTATAAACTGGGTTGGGGCAGTTTACGCTTTATAAACCGCGAAGCGGTTTATAAAAAAGCGTTAACTGTTCCAACCCAGGATATAAAGTAATTTTGTTCTAATCAAATACAGCGTTACAGCCTGAATTAAATTATTGTAATATGGTGAAGAGATTAAAATAAATGATTGTATGGGCAGTCTACGCTTTATAAACCGCGAAGCGGTTTAGAAAAAAAGGGTACACTGTTCCAACCTAGTTTATACCGTATAAAATGGGTAGCTATTAAATTCATTGCTTATAATTTAATTTTCATTCATTTGATGTAAGAAAAAAGATTGTTCTAACAAAATGACTTTAGTTTGGACAAAATTTGAATGTAACGTCGGGCGGATTGATACGTTTTTGACGCAAGTCATTGTGATGTAGGCAACCCATTTTATACAATATAAAGTATTTTTTTCTAATCAAATACAGCGTTACAACCTGAATTAAATTATTGTAATATGGTGAAGAGATTAAAATAAATGATTGATTGGACTATAATAAGCTATTATCGTACACGTTTGCCATTGCAGATTATAAAGTTTGTAAAGCTGAATTAAAATAGTAGTATATCTGTGTCCTTATTCATTTGATTAGCGCATTTACCTCTTCCTGTATGAGACATCACAAATGAGGAACGGAAATCTTCTTGTTTCCATGGCAACAAACCTCTACTTATTAACGTCTTCCGTCTTCACGGAAGACCTTCCAATGATTCTACTGTTTATTATTATTATTATCACTCTTATTTTTCCCCCAAAATTTTGTGCAGGCGATTTCTCGTAAACTATTCAGTGGATTTCAATGAAACGTTCAGGAATTATGCGTCATTATATGAACTTTCTTCGTCAGAAGGAAAATTTGGAATACCCATCTTCGGTTCCAAGATATTGACAGTTTTCTGATTTTTAAATGGATTTCTGTCCCCCTTTTTTTCAAAAATGGCTGAAGATATTAACTGGAGACTTAGAGATGATAGATGATGACTTTTAGGTATGCGAAATTACCTTTTTGTGCGTCGTTAGTACTTCCGGTTGCTACTGGAAGCGAAATTAAAAAGTCTGCATTTTCTAACGTTTTTGTTTATCAATATTTTTCATTTCTTTTTGAAAAGCGAATTGAGTTCCTTCTTAAAAAGCTAAATATATAATTTGTTTCAATATTGGTTAACCTCAACTCTAGATATTAAGTAAACATCCTTATCTGAAGTCTGAAGCGTGTCCAAAATGGCGGCTGTCTCCGTCAACTCTGCCATTTCGCAAGTTGGGGTTGGAGGCAGCTGAGCGTTTGATTAAATGTAACTAATATAAGGATAACTGAAATGTAAAAGACTACTTGGATTGTCACGTAATAGTTACGTTGTAACTCTGTGTCAAACTAAACTTTATTGCCGTTTCACTGCTTTATTTTTACTTGGCTAGATACGATTGGTGAAGTGTAGAATGATTTAAATATGCTTTCTAAACCTCGAAATGAAATATAAGCGATAAGAACGTTCTATTCTTTTATTTCATTGAAGCAATCACACCTACTTAATATAACATTACAAATAAAAGACGCGAATATTTACTCTCGGCGTTTGGCGCAACATTATAAACAGTGACCCGCCTTTTATAAATCTAAGACAGATGTACTGATGTAGAAGTATAAACAAGTAAAGTTAGAGTAGAGGTCTAAAAAACGTAATGGATAGCTTGTTGGATTTTCACGCTGGTCACCCAGGTTCAGTTATTTTTTTTATCCACTTTTCAGCTCGATTTTACGTGGTTATTTTCCAGAATCGGACGGAAGACCTCTCGTTGCTCGCAACTAGATCGTATCTAGTAATATAATTATTTCTTAATTTCATTGTCAGGTGAACATCTTTTTCTTGAATGGTTGGAAGATTGAAAAAGGTCCGTGTCCTACGTGTACAGCAGCAGATAAAGGATCAGATGTTACAGAAAGAAGAAAGCTATTAATACAACAGAAACATAATCAAGAAATGTTTGGGAAATGGGAAGCCGAAGTTTACGATCAGACCATGACTGCATTATTTATTGATAAAACAAGAACAGTTAATGATGTTTCTAAAGACGTAGTTCTTATTGTGGGTGAAAAAGATGGATGGGAATTGATAGGTTCCGAGATATCTCTTGATTTTAATTTATTACGCGAGGAATTTGACATCATGTAAGTTTCAATTCAGTAAGAGTTATATGAAATAAATCTGAAAATCATATGCCATCAACTCTTTGATGTATTAATATTTAGTTTAACGTGAGAAATATTGTAAAATTAACACTCAAGATTTATCACAGTTAACGTGGTTATGAAGTCATATAAATATTGGTAAATAAAAAATAGATATATATATATTACTTTTATATATGATAAATTGATTCCTTGACACTGTTATATAACTTCTTTCATAGGCTTAATAGCTCTTTAGATGTCTCAATGACACTTCTACCTGTAAATCGTTACATCAACCTTCAGGTAAAGGTAGAATCAGGAATTAGAAATGACACACACAGACCAAACAGAAGTCCAATTGTTCTTGTGAAACCTTTATATAGGTAAATATTTCAATATTCTTTATCTCATTAACATGCATGCATTGGGTACATGGCACAATTAGATTTAATAAACAATATAAAATGGCTTTCTGAATTTAAAAAGAAGGTACCTTTTTTTACATTTTAAAAATCAGTTTGCTAAACGTAGAAACTATTGAGAAAGCAGATTATTTCCTTTTTTTAAATTAAGGCAGTAATTAAAAAAAAATTACTCTGAAACCGAGACAGGCTACAGAGAGATAAGTTATTGTTAAAGGAATATCAACACTCTCTTTGGAAATGATGAAAAAGAAAAATATAGAGTTGGTCCAAAGAGATTATACTTATGTGAAAGCTTTCATACATAGAACAGATCCCATATAATTCATTCCAAAACACTCTCTGAGATAGGGTGGGGTCACAATAAAGCATCATCAAATATTATACAATTATGGATTCTTTTGGTGTTGAATATGGTTTGTTATTAACCAGAAAAATATTCATATCGACCGAGGTGAAGCCGAGGTCAATATAAATATTTTTTCTGGTGAATAACAAACCATATTCAACACCAAAAGAGTCCATAATTGTTTTAGTATATACTAGTAGTCCAAATTTGAATAAATAAAACACTGAAGGCTGAATGATGACACCATTTTCATTTACGAAATTCTGTCGTTAAAAAAAAAATGTCCAGATTACAGTTTGTCTTCTCCGTGTTTTCTTTTCCGAGTCTCGCTGTGTAAAACGTCCAAATGATTAAATTTAATCCTGCAATAGGTTTGTATATTTTCCCTGCGTAGAAACTCAGGTCGTTTTGGCCGTTACATCTATTGTTTACAGTTTGATGTATTGATTGTGACCTCACAATGCAGCTGCACGCTCATTGACCCTCCGGAGAATACGGCCTCAAATCCAGTGAATATGTAGTGTTGTGAACTGTTTGCGCTTGTAAAGATTAAATAGGAAATATAAATAGACTATATAATAATTAGAATAATGACAGTTAAAATCCATAGCATTTTTTTTTTCTAAAAGACAACAAAATAAGGAAGAAAAATTTTTCAAAGCTATAAATAGCCTTTTTTTCAATCTCATGAATCATTTTAACAAAATGGAAACTTGACGAAATAAGGATTTTTATGGAAATACCAGAAGTGGAGAAATTCCCTCCTTTATTGAGTGGTCAAACCCACCTCATATACTGATCAGGTGAATTGAATTTGGGGCAAATTAGTAATTAAGCGTTTTATATAAAACAAATGTTTGGGGAAAGAATTTCAATCGGGGCAAGGCAAGCTACATCCTAAGTTCTGAAAACAATTTCCTTGTATGCAAATTAGGAAAATTACATGTATTGTTGACTTTTGGGTCAAAATCGAGGAAATAAAATTCATAATGAATGAATACGGGACAAAAGAATTTTTTTTGCAGCAATGTTGTGTTTATCAGATTGATAGTGAAAGATTCCCTTATTTTTTTTTATTCAAGTTACATTATATATGACCAAAAAGGCCGAATATTAGGCCACTATATCTTGTTATTCAAAAGGGAATAAAGAGGAGGAAGAAATTTGTTTTTTAAATTTTACTCTAAATTGGATAGCCAAAGTTACTCATATGAGTGTTTGGGATCAACGACTTAAATGTTGTTTTTTTTAAAACTCAGTTTAGAGATAGGGAAGATACACACGATACATCTTACTTCCGTTGACAATGATGGAGATGCAATACGCTGTGAGAAATCGTTGTATTGGGAATCTTCAGGCTTCGGAGAATTTGTAAAGAATTTAACAACGCAAAATCTGTTGTCCCTTAATCGAATGGTGTGTATTACTGCAATTATTTTAAACGTGTAATTTTTAACGTTTTTTTACCGTGAATTCTAGAGATTTTTCTTGCAAATAGTCTTAGACTAATGTGGAAAGAAATCATGTAAAATATATGTAAAATCTTTCTTAATTCATATTTTTTTATTTTTTGACTTTTCTTCAAGACATGTGTTATGAGGATTAATGTCAGTCAAAGCTATTTTCATGAGAATGACACATTCGGTGTAGCAGTCACGGTAAAAGATTACGGTACACATCCGTTATCAATTCAGAGTACAATACTGGTGCCGCATATTCCATATATCAACGTTATTGGAAGGGTTGTGGCATTGGTACGTTTAACAATAACAGGAAAATTCATTTTCATTTCATAACGACGTGAAATTGTCTACCTTTCTTGTAGCAGAAATGCAACAAATGATAATATTTTGAGAGTAATAACTATTTTGCAAAACTCAATCTAATACTTAAGACTACAGCATACACTATATCACAATTTAGGGTACAGGGCTAATACTTCAAATCTCTTACTCTTGGAAGTTATATCTTAAACTAAAAAAAGGAATTTATAAAAATCGTACGAATCACTTATTAGGTTATTTCCTAAATACATAAATAAAAAAAACGAGGGTGTAAATACTTCATGCAAACTTTTTTTGAAGATGTATTTCAAAATAACTGGGAAAACAGACCCACCTGAAATTATACCACCAACTCCAAGAAATGACCAGGAGTATACCATTTATGTTGGGGGAGATTTGCACGTCGATGTATACGCCAAAGCATCAGCTGGCAGGTCAAGTTTTTAAATGTCTTAAAATTTTCTCGATTAATCACTTTTTAATGTATAACCCCCCATTTTTAAACATTATTTTAATTTTAGGCATATAGTGCGATTTGATTTCCTTCGACCAGATGGAAAACCTGTCAATCAAACGAGCATTCTACCTGCACCTAATATCAGTAGTAATGCTGTATTTATATCAATATCCTGGTCTCCTACAGAACTAGAAAAAGGTCATCATATTTTATGTGCAAATGCTGAAGATAACAAAGGGTAAAGCAAAACATAGTTGAATAAATATTAGTTAAAAGCATAGGACTCAGCCTGTTTAAGATAACTTTTATTTATTAGTGAACACAAATCATTATACATGCAGTACATTATAGATGGAGATTGCAATTGAACATTATTAAATAATATTTAATTTCTTTATGAAAAAGCAAAGAAAATAACAATGTTAAAGAAATTGAATGTAAATATAGAAATATGGTTTTCATAAATATACATAAATTGATATGAAAAATATAAAAAATACCAGTCCCTTTTTTCTTTATTTTTATAGGATAATGACTGTGGACTTGCACTGCTTTCGCATCGTGGTCAAAGGTTTGTGCATTTTCAAAAAATATCACAGAGAGTTTTTATTTTTATTTTATAGAAATAGCCTCAAATTGGTTATACTGGGTAGTAAAAAAAGAAATTACTATAGTAGAATGAAATAGAAAAACGAAATTATAGGTCTGAAGCTGTTAAGGGTTGTCAACACTCCATGACTTGTATGAAATTCATGGCCCTGGATTCAGGGGTTCAAGTGCTAGGGCGGGGCTAAATAAGTAGGTAGTGAAAATGCATTATTTCTTTGAAAATCTTCTTCTCTGCTCCTAGGTATTAAATAAACTAAGTGCATAGTTATGGTGAGCAAGAGTGCCTCTACCAAAATTGTGAATTTTATGGCCCCAGGGTCAAGGGCTCTGGTGTAAGGGTGGGGCTCCATAGATTATATAGTGAAAATACATGAATTCTTTGAAAATCTTCTTCTCTGCTCCTGGGTAATAAATAAACTAACTAAGTGCATAGTTATGATGAGCAAGAGTGCATCTACCAAAATTATGAATTTTATGGCCCCAGAGTCAGGGGTTCTGGTGTAAGGGTGGGGCTCCATAGATTATATAGTGAAAATACATAAATTCTTTGAAAATCTTTTTCTCTGCTCCTGGGTATTAAATAAACTAACCAAGTGCATAGTTATGATGAGCAAGAGTGCCTCTACCAAAATTGTGAATTTTATGGCCCGAGGGTCAGGGGTTCTGGTGTTAGGGTGGGGCTCTATAGATTATATAGTGAAAATACATGAATTCTTTGAAAATCTTCTTCTCTGCTCCTAGGAATTAAACAAACTAACTAAGTACATAGTTATGATGAGCAAGAATGCCTCTACCAAAATTGTGAATTTTATAGCCCCAGGGTCAGGTGTTCTGGTGTTAGGGCGGGGCTCTATTGATTATATAGTGAAAACGCAGTACAGTTAAGGTGCGCAATGGAAATATCGACAAAATATTGTATTTAAAAATGTATTTGTAATCGGGATGGCGATCATTTTAAGTACATTATTTATATCGGATAATTGTAATTATGATTAGTAACTACATATCGAGGACGATTATATTTTATATTTAATCTAGTCACGTGATACGACAGTCACGCGATTTTAGCACATTGACTTGCAGTATTGATGTTACATATAAATATCACTAGTGCAAGGGCATAACCAAGTTAAATTTCCAAGTTTAGTATATAAATATTTTCAACACGCATTCTAGTTTCTAAAAAGTGCTGCGATCCTATCTAAATTCTGCAATTTCATTGTTAAAATTATATTTGTGTGACCGAATGCTATATTTTTTATGGTCAGCGGCATGAAATATTGAATCAGATATAATTAAATCATTTTTAAGATTTCATCAGGATCGCAGCACTTTTCAGATACCTTGATAGTTCTAGAGTTGAAATGTAAAAGCTTACGTTGATCCATAGAGTGTATGCCCTTGCACTAGATCGATTTATTAAGACCCCCCACATTACCCTCCGATGTACTTGCATACAAATATACGACAGTGTCAATTAAATACGTAATGTACAGAAACTATATTAATAAAATAGTGAAGAAGACATTAAATTCAAGTTGTTGGCTTATAGCATATCTGTAAATAATATTTTATTTAATTAGAGATTACATATTTTGTTGAGAAAATATTACTTGATCTGTCTCTCACTGCATACAAACTACGTCACGTTGTAAGAAATGACGTCATATTGACAAGTGTATTGCGATCAGTGACTCGTTTATAACTTGTTATGTGGGATTTAACTAACGACAAAACAGCATGCTATAGTAAGTTTTTATGTAGTTTGATGATTTCTTACTGGTTAGATTAGCTTATCAACTCATTTTGTGGTATTTTAAAGAAATATTGTATGACGTATATTGTGTATGATGTCATAGTCAAGTTTTCCCATACAAATTAGGCTTCGCCTCCTTTTTGTAACCTTAACTGTGCTGCGAATACATGAATTCTTTGAAATTTTCTTCTCTGCTCCAGGGTATTAAGCAGATGAACTACCTATATAGTTATGATGGACAAGGGCCCTAATCGTCCAGAATTGTGAATTTCAAGGCCCCAGGGTCAGGGGTACCATAGATGGGGGGGGGGTGGCTGTACTTATATACTAAAAATGAATGAATGGTTTGAAATCTTCTCTTTGGTATTAATCAAATATCAAGGCCTAAGGGTCAGGGGTTCATGTGTGGTAGGGGCACTACTGATTATTGCTGAATATTACTGATTAGTTGAAATGCATTTTTGTTCCCCTACCCTGCGTATGGGAATTAAGTAAACAAACTAAGCAACTGGTAAGTGTATTGTTATGATGATCAATGGTGCATCTTTCAAAATTGTGAATGCCATAGCATCTGGCTTAAGACATGAATCAAATTCAATCACTGGAAAGTTGTTGCATAATGTTCAGGTGACCTATAAGGCCCATGGGCCTCTTGTTTGAATGTAGAATGTTTAAAAATGAATCTAGTCTTTTCATTTTCCTTTCAAAGCAGATGAAACACATGTTGTTTGTAACTTATTTTAGCTATTCTTATTCTGCATTCAATGGTGGTAAGAAAAAAAAGCGTCTCTTTTTAAAGAAGAAGAATCTGTAAAGCTATCAATTAAAAACCCCTTTTGTTCATTAGTTTAATTAGAAGCCAACGGCTTTTTAAACTCGTATTTCAAGCATAAAGTAGCATCCATAAGTCAAATTTTAAATATTATAATTACCACTTGCGTTATATATCAAATAAAAGCTTATGAAATATCATTAAAGAAAAAAATGTCATTTTGAGATTTTCTGGTCAAGCGTTGCTACAAAAATAGATTGCAAAATGTAATGGTATTGTTCTTGGGTGTGACCACGTTTCTGAAGTTAGAAGAAGGTTATGAAGATAACGAAAAGTATTCAATATCAAAGTCCATAAAACAATACAAAACAGGAGCAGAGCAAACACGGACATCCAAAACATCACAGGTGGGATCAGGTGCCATGGAGGAGTGAGCATCCTCTGCAAATCAGTTTCACCCGCCATGTGCTCCTTGTCATGATCGGGGAATAACTGAAAAATCCGTCGTCAATTCAGTGTATAAATAATGGACTAACAATTAGTATGAAAAACGTCAGTCAGCATTTGTCTCAATGATAAATTGTATTTGCTGACAACCATCATCGTGTATCGACCATAGAACCTACGAAGTGTTGACTTTAAACAAGACTGTTGATATTCTTGTTTTATCACCTTACATGTACCTCGTTTTAGAAAATTTTCATAGGAAGAGCATGCTCTTGAGTATCGAATCAACTGAGATATATAGACTCCGTATGCAGGGTTAGGGTTAGTATGCAGGTGATAAAGGTATATTGCTGCATAAGTAAGGGAAGTTGACGATAGAAAAGTAAGTGATCACGTTTATCATTGGGCTTGCCATTAACGTCTTTTTCATGTAAAATATCCAAGTAATAAGCAGATGTGTCAGACTCAGTAAATATTTTGTATCATTGAGACAAGAACGTAAATATAAGATATAAAAAAATCTTTTCTGTCACCCAGAATCATAATCATTAATGTTTGATTGCATCAAACACCTAGATTGACCTGAATCCTTAGAAAGTGAGTCTTAATCCCGTTTAATTAATTGGAACATTACGTTATATATAACGTTATGCTTATAAAAAGACATAAACAAATCCAATCAAAAATATTATCACAAATTGATTTAAAACCAGTAAAAATACTTAATTATATGAATTGGTGAGAATTATACCATATCATAGCAATTAAGAACCTACAAAAAACATCATTTACTAGATTATATCTTATTAAATAGTGTCAGATTTTCGCTCACTCACAAGAAAAACAGAAAAAAAACTTGACACGATACACTGCGACAACCTTTAATTTAGTCTTCAGGAAAGAAGTTAATTTTTTATGGATTTTAATAATGAAATTTTGGAAATTGCCAACTCTTATAATTACCTAGGATTATATTTAAACTATGTAACTGTAAATCCAATGTTACGCGAAGGAAATAAGCTGAAGAAGAAGGTCTATTCGATATAGACTGTAATATTCAGAATTTTAATACAACATCGAAACCCCACGTCAACTTCTTTCTTCATATGTCGTATGTTTTTTTTGTATGGAAGCTGAGTTACAGTATTTATAGAGAGTTAAAGTAAAATCCACTTATCATACAATTTAAGGAAACTAAAACTCATGAAATTTTGGTGTAAGGGTGCGTATCATTACCGCTATATTTTCGAAATTTTCATAACCGTTACATAGTCATTACCCATACAAAAAACTACATTACCGCTACATTCAAAAGAAGAAATCACCGCTACATTACTTCTTGCATCAGTCTTCGGGGAAATCCGTTGTCAGTTTAGTGTATAAATAATGGAGTAACAATTAGTATGAAAAACGTCAGTCCCCATTTGACTCAATGATAAATTGTATTGACTGAAAAGGTCATTGTATCGACCATAGGATTTACGAAATGGTGACTTTAAAGGAGACTAAGGATATTCTTTTTTCATCAACTTCTTTGTCAATAATTTACCTCGTTTTAGAAATTGTTCATAGGAAGAGCATGCTCTTGTGTATCGAATCAACTGAGATATATGGACTCTGTATGAAGGTGATGAAGGTACATTATTGCATTAGTAATAAGATTCGTCTTAAAAACGATAAAACAAAATTCAAAATATTTTTTTTTCCATTTTTCAGAAAATACATTTCGACCAACAACTGCCGAAAAAGTAAGCCGTTTAATACAAAAAATTGAAAGCATTGGTACCAGGAGGTTGGTCATTTATAGATATCTATCTATCTTCTATCTATCTATCTATCTATCTATCTATCTGTCTGTCTGTCTGTATATATATATATATATATATATATATATATATATATATATATATATATATATATATATATATATATATATATATATATATATATATATATATATATATATCTGTCTATCTATCTATCTATCTATCTATATATATATATATATATAAAGCACTAAAATGACCAACGACACGAACAATAAAAATTGTCAAATTTTCGGGACGCCCTGTCCCTTCCTCAGGACAAAGAAAAAAGTTAAAAAGTCATAAAAACAAAGGAAAAAGAGAAACAAAAAGAACTAGCACTACTACTAAACTACTAAACACTAGATATTTACATAATTACATGTTGAATAGGAAATATTAAGAACACTAATAAAGAAAGAAATCCGGACCGCTGTGAAATGCGTCCGGTCTATCGGGTATACTCGGGTGAAGTGCGATTTACATAATTGAACGAATTAATTATGCTAATTAATTACGATAATCAGTAAATCGTACATTGTTTCATTATCTCAAAATGGCGTAACTTTACTTAATAAAGAATAATCAAAGAAAAATAATATAGCAGGGATATTTAAACATATGAATTTTGAAATATTTAAGGATTTATTACCGGGGAAAAAATTTAACAAAAGCGTAAACAATAAATAGTTTTGTGATAATTGAACGAATTAATTATGCTAATTAATTACGATAATCAGTAAATCGTACAGTGTTTCATTCTCTCAAAATGGCATAACTTTACTTAATAAAGAATAATCAAAGAAAAATAATATAGCAGGGATATTTAAACATATGAATTATGATCCATTATAAATTTTGAAATATTTAAGGATTTATTACCGGGAAAAAATTTAACAAAAGCATAAACAATAAATAGTTTTGTGGGTTGTCCGAGAGTTTGTGACGCAAATTAACAGTAGAGTTAACACTAAATTGAGAGAATAATCTTGTTTAGTATCATCAGGAATTGGGTCTAGTTTACGTTCATTCTGGTGAAGTCATTCAGTTTGTTAATGCCATTAGGGCGGAATGACTTCAATCTGTGCATCCAGAACTTCTCTTTGCTTTTTCTCTGAGCATCTGTCCATCTTGGGTTATGGTCAATCACCACTACTGTCATGTCCTCCCATTTGTGACCCTCAAGGTTGAAATGTTCCCCAACGGGTTCATTGAGTTTTTTGGTCCTAATGGTCGAGCGGTGGTTATTAACTCTCCTGCGGAGATCTCCTGTTTCACCAATATACTGTTTGGAGCAAACTTTGCAACTGATGAGATAAATGCAGTTGTCAGTCTGACAGGACAAATTCCCTAGTATTTTGTAGCTGCGGCCTGTAACAGGGCTGCTAAAACTGTCTGTGTCAGTACTGTGCTTACAAAGAAGACATCTTCTGTCAGAGCAAGTTTTAAAGCCCCCGTTAGGTAATGGGTTGTCCAGTCTGGTTGGTTTTTTAGTGCTTTTTATATATATATATATATATATATATATATATATATATATATATATAAAGCACTGAAAAACCAACAACACTGTATATCCTAAATGTCGGATCTACCAAGTAGATACAAGGTCACGGATGAAAATTTATATAAAGCACTAAAAATGACCAACGACACGAACAATAAAAATTGTCAAATTTTCGGGACGCCCTGTCCCTTCCTCAGGACAAAGAAAAAAGTTAAAAAGTCATAAGAACAAAGGAGAAAGAGAAACAAAAACAACTAGCACTACTACTAAACTACTAAACACTAGATATTTACATACTTAATTACATGTTGAATTGGAAATTTTTAAGAACACTAATAAAGAAAGAAATCCGGACCGCTATGAAATGCGTCCGGTCTATCGGGTATACTCGGGTGAAGTGCGATTTACATAATTGAACGAATTAATTATGCTAATTAATTACGACAATCAGTAAATCGTACATTGTTTCATTCTCTCAAAATGGCGTAACTTTACTAAATAAAGAATATTCAAAGAAAACTAATATAGCAGGGATATTTAAACATATGAGTTATGATCAATTATAAATTTTAAGGACTTATTATTTAAGTATGTAATTAAGTATGTAAATATCTGGTGTTTAGTAGTAGTGCTAGTTGTTTTTGTTTCTCTTTTTCCTTTGTTCTTATGACTTTTTAACTTTTTTCTTTGTCCTGAGGAAGGGACAGGGCGTCCCGAAAATTTGACAATTTTTATTGTTCATGTCGTTGGTCATTTTTAGTGCTTTATATATATATATATATTGAACAAATCAATCTTGTTATATTTTGCATTATTTTTATCAAGGTACTTCCTATTAGCATAAGGTGTTCATCTGATGTTGGAAGCTTTTTTTTCAGGGAAAACCATACTTTGTTTCATTCCCAGAGCCCACAGATTTAAATTGTAATAAAGGAACATATTGTCGATTCCCTGTCTATGCTACAACTCCAAACTCTGGGTATTTTTTAATGTTTCTTATCACGGTTCCTTATCTTCACCTTTTAGAATACATATAAATGAAAATTTATTTTCTTTCCCTCTACATGCAATGCCTCTTAGAATAAAAATATAACACAAAATATAATTTTGCCTTTTTTACTTTCCCTTTTCATACAGAGGCATCACAAGTATCGTGAGTACATCAAGAAGCAAGGAAAACGTGACCATTCAATGCAGCAGAATACTCATTAATGGAACCATTATTGCTAAAGTGGCACAAGTAGAATTTCTGGCTGATCAAGCTGGTGCCCGGCAAATTTGTTTAAAAGCATCAGACGGGTAACTTGATTAATCATTGACAGCTGTGTTTTTTTTAATAAAAACAGAACTCGTTAATTTACTTATCTGGTCGTTGGTCATTTGCAAAATTATTTTGTTAAAACACATTCTTATTGCACACACAAGTACTCTGAAGTTGACATCAAAGAGATGCTTGATTTTCTGCTTGACAATATCAATGTGGTTTTGGAGACAAGGTATTCTAACAATTTCCATGGGTCCCAATTGCACTCTGTTATTAGCAGACCTATTTTTATATTCATATGAAGCAGAATTTGTGCAAAATCTTACGCGTGAAAAGAAGTTGTTGTGGCCTTCAACTCGATTTTTAAACAATATTAACGACGTATTGTCAATTAACAATGGTAATTTTCATTCCTACGTCGGTACTATATATCCTGGTGAGCTTGAGATAAAAGATACCACAGAGTCTGACACATTTGTTTCATACTTGGATATTTTACTTGAAAAAGACGTAGATGGTAGTCAAACAGCGAAGCTATATGAAAAACGTGTGGACTTTAACTTTTCTATCGTCAACATCCCTTACTTATGCAGCAATATACCTTCATCACCTGCATACGGAGATATATATTTCAATTGATTCGTAACACAAGAACATGCTCTACGTATGAACAATTTCTAAAACGAGGTAAATTATTGACAAGCAAGTTGATAAAACAAGAATATCAGCAGTCTTGTTTAAAGTCATCATTTCGTACGTTCTATGATCAATACAATGACCTTGACAGCATATACAATTTATCATTGAGTCAAATGCTGACTGACTTTTTCATACAATTGTTATTCTATTATTTATACACTTAATTGACAACGGAAATTTTCGTTATTACCTGATCATAACAAGGAGTCCACCGCGGGTTTGACTGGTCAGCAGGGGATGTTCACTCCTCCATGGTACCTGATCCCAACTCTCTGATGTTTCGGAGGCCTGTGTTTACTCTGTTCCCATTTTGTATTGTTTTATGGACTTTGAGATTAAATACTGTTCGTTATCTCCATATCTTTCTCTTGACTTTAATAATATTGAAGAAAATCCTTGTAAGGAAAATACATTTATCTTACCAAAGCAAAATTGTTCACTCCTCAATGTCACCTGATCCGATGTTTTTGGAGGCCCGTTTTTGCTCTGCTCCTATTTTGATTGTTTTATGGACTTTTGGTCTTGCTGTTCATCATCTCCAAATGTTTCATTGAAAGGAAAATTTTCGGACATTTCATTTTCGTCATCTTAAGGCAATAAATATATTCTTCATCTTAACTGGTTTCCACAAATCTTTTCTTTATTGATATTTATTTAGAGTTGATACAAATTCAAATATTGAAAAAATTAAATAAATAAAAATCAATAAACGCCTGCACCAAAAATGTACTACTTATATTATGACTTATTATGTCACCTGAGTCACTCAGGTGAACTTTTGCCATCCGTTTTCGTCCGTCGTCATACGTCGTGTGTTAACATTTGAACTTTTCAGCTTCTTCTCTGAAACCACCGAACCAATTTCGACCATATTTGGTATACATCATTTATGGGTTAAGGGAAACAAAAGTTGTGAATTTTATGGTCCCCACCGCCGCAGGTCTGAGGGGTAGGCCAAATCCACTAAAATAAATGAAATCTTTAAAAAGTTTATTCTTTATTCCTGGACATCAAGCAGTCAAACTGTTGGCATGATTGTAATGAGCATTGAGTCCTCTACCTAAATTTTGAAATTTTTGGCCCTGGGGTCAGGGGTTCTGGTGTTGGGGCGGGGCTCTATTGATTATATAGTGAAATATATTAAATCTTTGAAAATCTTCTCCTCTGCTCCTGGATATTAAATAAAGTAAGTAAGTACATTGTATGATTAGCAAGAGTGCGTCTTCCAAAATTGTGAATTTTATGTCCCCAGGGTCAGGGGTTCTGGTGTTGGGGCGGGGCTCTATTGATTATATAGTGAAAATGAATTATATCGTTGAAATCTTCTTCTCTGCTCCTGGGTAAAGTAAAGTAAATAAAATAACTTAGTGCATAACTATGATGAGCAAGAGAACCTTTACCATGATTGTGAATTTTATGGGTCTATGTCAGGATTAGTGTTAGAGCGGGGCACTTTTGATTTTATAGTAAAAAACATTAATTATTCAAAAATCTTCTCCTCTGCTCCTACCGTTCACGGTAGCCTAGTGGTAGAGCTGTCGCTTCGTGATCGGGAGGCCCGGGTTCGATTCTCGTTCGCGGCGCCGCGTCAAACCTAAGACGTAAACATAGGTAGCGATTGTTCCTTCGCCAAGCGCTCGGCATCAGAAGTGAAAGTCTCGAGTCTTTCGGACATGACTTTAAAAACGTAGGTCCCATGCCACGGTAGGCGCTGGCACGATAAAGAACCCTGTCTGCTCAATGGCCCCGAGTGCCGAGTATAGGTCTAAATTTGAAGCCCTTCACCGGCATACGGTGATGTCTCCATATGAGTGAAAAGTTCTCGAGAGGGACGTTAAACAATATACAATCAATCAATCAATCTCCTCTGCTCCTAGGTAAAAAAATAACATAACTATGTATATGATGAGCAAGAGTGCCTTTTTCAAAATTTTGATTTTTTCCCCAGGGTCAAGGGTTCTGCTGCTATGGCGGGGCTCTCTTGATTATACTGTGAATATACTGCATTATGTGCCATACTGCATTAATTCTTTGAAATGCTTCTTCCTGGATATTAAATGAAGTAACTAAGTGCATAGGTATGATAAGCAAGAATGTCTCTTCCAAAACTGTGAATTTTATGACCCGGTTGTCAAGGTTTTTTCCATTTCGTGTGTGAGTGTGTGTGTGTGTGTGGGGGGGGGGGGGCTCTTTTGATTTTAAAATTTGAAAATCTTTTCCTTGGCTTCAGGGTATTATGCCAATGATCCAAGTATATATATTTATGATGAAGAATGGTGCATCTATCAAAATGGGTAATTTCATGCCCCTGAGTCAGGGGTAACGTATCGAGAGGTGGGGTGTACAAAGTTTGAAAAGTTTGAAAATAAATAGATGCTTTGAAAGCTGCTCTTTAGTATTAATCAACCATTTTTGATGAAATGAAACATAAAAATTCCAGATTTTTGAAATATATGGCCTCAGGGTCAGTTGTTCCTTTGGGATGGGATGCACAACTGGTTATAAAGAGGAAATGCATTTTCTCTTTGTTACTCTGATCTACCTTCGTGTATAAAGTAATCAAAGTAAGCAAGCAAAGTGTATAGTTATGGTAAGCAATGGTGCCTCTTTCAAAATTTTGAATTTCATGGCCTCTATTTTAAAACACCAACCAAATTCAATTGTTGGAAAGTTGTTACATGATCTTCAAACGACTTATAAGGTCCGTGGGCCTCTTGTTAAGTTTAATATTGGAAATCTATTTTTGCCACAGTGTATCAATGTAAATGTAATGGGATTTTGAACCATACACATAGACGTAAGCGTAGTCATGGGCGTCGGTCGTACAATAATAATATTAATATCATAATAGACAGACGTTAGAGGAAATTCGAGTTAAAACTTTCTATTTCGAAACTCAGATCCTCGAGCAATAATTCTGACATTGCTTTACAACATGCTCTATACAAAGACAAAACATGAGATGAAGGAATCCTTTTTTACCAATGCCGTCTTTGCTAAATATATTTTCGTATTTTCTTTTTATGTATTCGATTTTGTTGTCCCCGTTTTCACTGAAAGTGGGGGATATTAATTTGGGTCTGTTCGTCCGTCCAGCTGTCCGTCCGTCTTTCTGTCTGTCTGTAACGCTTTCGTTTCCACGCGATATCTCGAGAACCTATTGAACTTTCGCAATGTAATTTTGCATAGCAACTTTCTTTGGCCTAAAGAAGAAACCCATATAATTTTGAGGCCAAAAGCTTAAAGGTAAGGTCATTAATTCATAAATTCACACATTTTCGTTTCCGTGCAATATCTCGAGAACCCTTTTAGCTTTCGCAATGAAATTATGCATAGCAATTTCCTGTGACCTACGAAAGATCCCTATTGATTTTGAATGTATACATTCTAATTGTGTCTAACACTATCGTTTCCGGGCGATATTTCATAAAGATTTTCAGCTTTTGTTGCCAGTTCATGGTGACGGTGAACTGTGGTTAGCTCTGTATGGCGGCTCCAACGTCTCTATTTTTTTTTACCTATTTCATGTATAAATATATCTTGGGATAACTTGAAACTTGCTGTGGAATACATTGGATGTGAATATGAGGAGATATGTAGGTCTGTTTTTTGATTTCTGAAGGATATATCTTGACAATCGGATTATTCTTGCAGAGGAACTTATAGTATTTGGTGACCTAAATTTCCATCTCGATCGGTCCAGTGACACTGAAAAGAGGTTCATGAAAATATTAAATGATCATGGACTTTGCCAAAGAGTACATGGTGCGACTTATGTCCATTGTCATACCTTTGACGTTATGATTACTAGGGAGGACATTTCCATTCTTCTATCTGATTCATCGATCAGTGACCCAGTTTTGTGTGATAACAGAGGAAATTCTGCAGGAGACCAGTTTGCTTTCCAGGTTCTGTTACAAATTTCTTAACCAAAGCCTGAACGAAAAAAAATTGTCTTTCAGGTAGTATTAACATTGATGAATTTAAGTAAGACATTTCTTCATCAGTCAATCAGCAAAACATTGAGATTGATGAATTAGTGACGACACATAACAACAGTCTTAAAAGTATCTTTGACAGCCATGCACCTATTCAGACAAAAGAAATAATATAATCATACGACCAAAAACACCATGGTATAACTTAAAAGCAGCCAAGCAGGCTCGTAGAAAAGCAGAGCGGAAGATGCGTGAAACTGACTTAACGATACACAAGCAAATCTACAGACAACTGTGTATATTCAAAACTACTGCAGCAATCGAAGCATGATTTCTACTTCACAAAGATATTAAAAATTGGACATGACCAAAAACAACTATATAACCTAACTAACAATCTCATGGGGAAGGTTAAGGAGACTGTCTTTCCAGCACATGACAGCAAAGAGATGTTAGCAAATAGGTTTTGTGAGTTTTTTAAATAGAAAAATTGAAACGCCCAGATCTGAAATGAGTAAATCTATGCAAGTTAATGTTAGTGAGGCACTTAAGAGTGATATTGAATATGTGGGACAAAATCTTGTTGTTTTCACTGTAGCCACCAATAAGGAGTTCTATGGTATCATCATGGGAGCACCAACTATGTCCTGTGAGAATGACCCAATTCCAACATCTTTACCCTAACCATGCATTGAAGAGTTGCTTCCCTTAATAACAGTGATAATAAACAAATCATTATCTTGATCTTCAGTACCGATAACCTTCAAAGAGGCTATAATTCGCGCTATTCTGAAGAAACCGGAACTTGACTTTAATGTACTGAAAAATTATAGACCAGTTTACAACTTACCATTTATTTCAAAAATACTCGAAAAGGTAGTATCAACAAGACTCAAGTATCATCTGGAAGTGAACTATCTACAGGAACCACTGCAGTCAGCATATCGAAGATGCCACTCTACAGAGACGGCACTCCTACGAGTCCATCATGACATTGTATTATCGCTTGATCAAAATTCCTGTATGGCTTTAGTGATGATAGACTTGTCTGCTGCGTTTGATGTGATCGACCTTACCATCTTACTCCGTGGTTAAGTAGTATGTCTCTCGCTTTATATGCTTGAGGTCCCAAGTTCGAATCCCCTTTTTTTAGATTTTTTTTTACTAAATAATAATATTCAGCATCATGCCATATGAATTGAAAAAGATACGACGTCTGGCTTGCAAAAAACACATAAAATCATTATTACAGTGTGATAAATATTCTTTCTAAAAAAATCTTCTATACACATAATAAAGAATAATCAAATCATGCAAATACTATAAAGCCGTGCAAATTAAAAAGAAATATTTAATGGAGACATAATCTCCACATGTTTAATTCATGAAGTCAGTGTTTTAATTATCTACTCTCAGTTATTTTTGAGATAAAATTACCAATAAGGTTCGATTTTTTTAACCCTTGTGTATACAAGGCAGATACATGAAAGTGTTTGACGCGTGAGCCGGCAATTGTCTTCAAAACACACAAAATCAGATTAACAGGTAGCACCAGTAGCTGGTCTGTCGATCAAATCAGACGCTATTGTATATTTAATGACTGACATGTAGTAAATTATTGATCTTAAATCTGGTAGATTTTTGGGGCGGAAACATAAAATTGGGTGTTTGAGGTAGGATTCTCCTCTAGTGTCTGACTATAACTGAAATATTATGAGTATATTTGCTTATATTTCCATTTCCATTTTTTTTCTATGATAAACATCACAAAGTCCATCTTGTTAATTTCTTGGACATATCTGTGGTATGTATATTTCTCTATTGAAAAACTACAAAAAGGTCAAATGTCAACCGCATGTATATGAGTGGCGCATGAATAAATTAAAAAAAATTGTTTTGTTTAATTGTTTACGAAAAAGAAGAATGTTGAGATAACGAATAATTTCAATCTCAAAGTCCATAAAACAATACAAAATAGGAGCAGTGCAAACACGTACCATCGAAACATCAGATGTAGGATCAGGTGCCATAGAGGAGTGGGCATCCCTTGCTGACCGGTCAAACTCGAGGTGAACTCATTGTCATGATCAGGAAATTACGGAAAAATCTGTCATCAATTCATTGTATAAGTAATGGACTAACAATTGGTATGAAAAACGTCAGTCAGCATTTGACATAATGATAAATTGTATTTGCTGACAAGGTCATTGTATGAACCATAGAACTTACGAAACGATGACTTTAAACGAGACTGCTGATATTCTTGTTTTATCAACTTAATTGTCAATAGATTACCTCGTTTAAGAAATTGTTCGTACGTAGAGCATGCTCTTGTATAACGAATCAACTGAGATATATATACACCAAATGCAGGTGATGAAATATTGGAGCATAAGTACGGGAAGTTGACGATAGAAAAGTTAAAGTCATTTCATTTATCATAAAGCTTGGTTGTAAGATTACCATTTACGTCTTTTTCAATTAAAATATTCAATAATGAAACAGATGTGTCAGACTCTTTGGTATCTTTTATTTCAATAAAGATAAGATTTGATATATTTTTTTTTTACAAATGAAATAAATAATGAATCATTTTCGAATCAAGCTGCTAGCCCACAGCTGCCCACTATCATCGAGGCCTCGTTAGGCCGAGAACTCGTTACATTTCCGTCAATAGCCCATCTGAATCACGTCGAGAAATTGGCACAGCCAAGTACAATTCGTCATCTGATACAGAAATCATCCCTCAGTCATTATCATCCGACTTCGTAAGCAACTCAACTTCCTCTGCTATTTTAACATCCACACAAATTGGTTTCCTCGTCAACTCCCCTCTCATCATTTGCAACATTGCATTCAATTTGGTGGAGGAGAAGTGACCTAGGGTCTTTAAATGTGTTTGTGCTTCCGACAACCTAAATTAAGGTCACATATATAATTAAAGTTGACAAGATTGCTTTGATCATAATTAAAATTCTTTTGTTGTGTATTTCATAAATGTTGATATTTGACTACAGTAGCTAAACTAGTAAAATTTGACGTCATGGGTCGGAGCAATGGAAAATAACATGGAATGTCTCCCACAGTTCAAATCTACTAACATTAACGGTATTTCGATTTATTTTAAGATTGTTATTTCAAGTAAAAATCCGTTATGCACATTATGCCCTGGGTAGTCTCCTAACTAGACATTGATCTAATGAATATGTAAGAGGAAAGTAGTTCTGATTAAAAAATTAATTGATGTGTAAACTTTTCTTAAACATGTTCTCGTCCGATCGAATTACAGGGAATCAATAAATCAAATGAAGATTTGAATTATTGTTTTTTAATTTTTTTAACAATCAGCTTGGCGTACGTCGAGAGATGTCTCTATGTTATAGTAGACTTGCCAGGTAAAAGCTAATTTTTATTTTAGATTTAGAAATATAAAGTAATTGTGAATATTGTAATTGTATATTGTTTATATTTGACGCATTTTGAAGATAAACTGAACCTTTAAAATTTTCTTTCTAGATCCCTGTGCCTCAGAGCCTTGTCAAAATTCGGGAAGCTGTTATTCATTCAATAAGAATACGAAATATACTTGTTCCTGCACAAAAAGATTTAGTGGATTACACTGTGAGAAAAGTAAGCATAGTTTCGCTCTATAGAATTTTACACTAAAATAACCAATATCGATTGACAATTAAAAAAAGATTAAGAGGATCTCTACTTCTATGAAGTATAATAAAGTTTTTTTGCAAGCATTGATTTATAAAAATAGACACAATATTAAATTAATTAAGGTCCCAATGTATTTTGCTTTATTATCATCTCGAGAGAGAGATGACACATTAAGTTTGAAGTCATAGTGTAAGCTGTAATTGATCAATTGGCAATCCTCGACTGACTAAATTTTGCTCCATACAAAAAGTGCAAGGTACGAGTCATCCGAGGAGCACCGAGTGGTGATTGATATGTAGTTTGACGACGATGCGATTTTCTAAATATAAAGAACAATTGTGAACAATGAGCGATTCGTCTCATTATTGATTAAGAAAACGGACTGCGTATGAATCATGAAGAATCAAAAACACATTATCGCCTAGATGATGAAAGGTCTAAAAAATATTATGTTTTTATGTATTATATCTAGATAGAATGTTCTTGGGCAGCGCTTGTGAATCAAAGACCATTAAAGATCCGCCGAGGCGTGGATTCAATAATTAACAGAGAGACAACATTTTAATAAGTAAAATATTTAAAAAAGTACTCACCTTAACTGATACACTTATGAACATGATGGCGAAAACTTCTTTTTTATAAATACATTGGTAAATTCTATTACTTTGTTATTTTGTAAATTATGCTAATTTTATTTTGTAATTCAATGTATTATGAAGAGAGAAATTTTAGAAATAAAGGGAACATGTTAAGCGGTTACATAAACTTCTATAAAAAAAACTACATACGTGGAAAGAAAGATCACAAAGAATCATTGTGAGTTTTTTCTTGGAGGTCTACACTTTTCTTTTTTCTCTTTCAGGAATTATCAGAAAAACAATATATTTGCTCCTGTTTAAAAGACTCACTTTCTTCTCCCTCACTTGTTTACAATTTAAGGATTTATAAATAAATAATTCTAATGTTCATTTTATTTATTGACTCCCTGTGTTTTGATTGGACGAAAACACGTTTAAGAAAAAGTTTACACATCGATGATTTTTCAATCAGAGCTACTTTCTAGATCAAGCTTCTTGGCTATCGTATAAACAATGAAGGCAGTTATTACAGGTCTGTTTCAGGCTATTAGCTAAATCATAAATACGAGACACTTCAAATTTAATTAAAACAAAGCTGGCAACAAACAGGACTGACCAGCTGACAGAATATAATCTGTTTGTCACTGTCGGATCATCAGTGTGGATTAGGGTCGCTGCATCGACGTTCATAATACGAAGTAAATCTGCTCAGTTTGTATCGTTGTGATAGGGAAAATAAACGTACCTCAAACCATAGGCGCTTGGTTACAGGATGGTATATTTTGAAGCTAGATCTCACCCGACACCGGTCGGAAAAATGTAGACATTGATTAACATCAAGTGTGAACCGAGGCACCCCCTGTGATTCAAGTGGCGCTCCTTCCTTCTTTTTATATACAGTAGATATGACATTTTTTTTAAAACAAGCTAATTTCGTCGAATTTTTTTTTTATTTTAATGAGGGTATTCAGGCACACATAGAAAAACACATAAAACACAAAATACGCCATCCTGTAACCAAGTGCCTATGCCTCAAACTCTAAATAATCAATAAAATACTACACTTAAATAATGGCAATATCTTTTGCACAAAAGGAGCTAGGGCTTTCATACTTCACTTGTGTATGTAGATATTTTTCATCTTTTGTCCTCAACCTAACAGTTTGACCCACTTTTTAAAAACTTTAACCTTGTCAAAACTTAATTTAGAACAGTCAAAGAGCTCCTATGTAAATCAGCTTACACAAAATATAGCTTTCTAGGTATGATCGCACAGTTTCGGATCTTGGAAATATCAATTCTTATGTTTTCAGCTTGACGTCATGATTTCTGGCAATAAAGCGTTAAAAGCTGAATCTTGACAATGAACTGTTTTGATTTAAGATTAGTTTATTCACGCCTTAGACCTCCCAGGGGCTCGATGGCTAGGTCACCTTAATTAAAAGAATGCGATTTAGAAAATCTTAAAGTAAAGTCAAGAGAAAAGTAAAGGGTTGGACTTACTTTTGCTAGGCCTTTATAAACGTTTTCTCTAATGTCAAATTAAGCTGTGAGATTTGGTCAAAAGGAACGCTAAGCTTTTAACCATTTTCTTGTAAAAATGTGTGCTATGTGGCAACGCACTTTGAAAAAAATTTTCAAAGTTCGTTAAAATTGGGACAAAATCAACGAACTTTGAAAAAAATTTTCAAAGTGCGTTCAATTTGGGACCATCTCAACGCACTTTGAAAAATTTTTTCGAAGTGCGTTAATAGTGTACAACAATATATACTGAGCAAAATAAGTTAAGCAATTACAGATATTTGATATATCAAGTAGAAAAAAGTAGACCAATAATTTATAATGCATTTGAAATGTTAAATTTTCTTCGTTTAACAGAGAAAAGGCAATATTTTTGTTGAATCCAAGACGATTTGTGTTTGCCCCTGCGATGCGTGATTGTTGATGACGTTGAGTAAGTGATATTGCTTTGAGAGGTCTTTGAGCTCGAAAAATGGCTGAACGTAGCATGTTTCCTACAAATTGTCCGCATAACCTCACTCCAGTAAAACGGCATAACTCTTCTGCAACTTAAGGAGCAGCCATAAAACTGTAACGTCACGACGTTGTAACAATTAAACGATCATTGCTAACCGTCGTTTTACGTGGACGTTCTAAGCGCTGGCGATTGATTACGTGTTCAGTCGTTCGAAATCAGTTCGATAGTCGACATTTGGTGGACTGATGCAAGCAAAAGTGTTCAGCGCCATCTTTTTATGAGCAACCAATTGTAAGCATCCCTATAGTCCTTTAACGTTCATTTTCGGAAAGTCCTGGTGTTTTTGCCATTAGACATTTTTGCAGTTTTTCACCGGTTTTCTTTTACAAGCATGTTCAGAATGTTTTTCTAGTAAAAAATTGTTCCCGGACCATGTGCGTTCGAGCGTAACCTTTTGTTTTATTTAATTGTCACAACGTTAGATGAAGCGGTTTCTGCGTGTCAAATTAAAGAAAGAACTCTGTCTTTTGTTATCTTTATCTCTATTGTTTTTAAGAAGAAGCATATTAAAACAATTAAGAAAAATATTTTAAAATCATTCATACGGAAAAGCAATTGCTAAACTTATTTTGCTCAGTATATTTTACCATGGAGACACTTAACGCACTTTGAAAAAAAAATCATATTTTAGTAATGGAAAGATTTTATTTCTTATTTATCTTTCAAAAAACTAACCCTAATCCTAACCTCAAAAAGAAATTGATTTACTCCCGTTGAAAAGAGGAGAAGATGGGTATAAGATCCCTCAGTCCAAATCTTTATCTTTCCAATACATAGGTGTCAGTAATAACCGGGGGAGGGGAGGAATAAACCCAAAAAGGGTAAGCTGCATTTTCAATGCTTATACGATGTATATATCTTTCCAAAAAAAAGTGGAGGCCTTACCCCCCCCCCCCCCCTCCCTGGCCCTTCGCCCGGTCTCGATGTCTATGCTATACTCAAAACATTAATAAAATTATGTATTTACCTAACTGGTATGACGTTGAACACTTTTGATATTAAATGAGTTAATTAAAACATATGAAAACTAGAATTTTTTAAGTACAGTAAAACGTATGAGAGAGAAAGAATTTTCATAGTTTTGAACAATCAAATTGCCTCCTTTTTATTATGATAAATGCTAAGTTGCTTAAAGCTGTCCACTGTTAGTGTCCCCTTTACACCTTAACATCTACTTATCAAAGACTTGAATTTTAAAAAAAGAGAAAAAAGTATCTCCTTTTTTCTCTTTTTTAAAATTCAAGTCGAATAAATGATCTTAAACAATCAGCACTCTTTTTTTTCAAGACCCTTTTCCCTTTTATTTTATCAAAACCCCAAATATCTAAAACGTCAATATCTCAGGTACTGAAGTGACGTTATCATAAAAAAAGTTATCAAAAAGGATCTGTTAATTATCATACCGAATATTTGTAGGAATATTGATCAATCTTTATATTTTTTTCAAAGTGCGTTAGCTTGGTCCCAAATACGCACTTTGATTTTTTTTTCAGTAGTGTAGATTCACAATTGTTCAAACATGACCCCCAAGGTTTGGGTGGGGCACAATAGGGAATCAAAGTTTTACATAGAAATATATAGGACAAAGTTTTAAAAAATTCTCCTCATGAACCACCGGGCCAGAAATGCTGAAACTTATGTTGAAGCATCCTAGGGTAAGGTAGGTTCTAATTTGTCCAATCATGACCCCCGGGGTAGGGCGGGGCAACAATAGGAAATCCAAATTTCACATAGAAATTTATAGAACAAATCTTTAAAAATCTTCTTCTCAAGAACTACTGGGCCAGGAAAGCTGAAACTTTTGTGGAAACATCCTTGGGTAGTGTAGATATTAAATTGTTCAAATCATGACCCCCGGGGTTTGGGCGGGGCCCCAAGAAGGAATTCAAATTATCCACTTTTATACCCTTGAGGTTCGATGGGGTCACAATAGGTATAACAAGGGGGTTAAGAATAGCATGATCAAAGCTTCTAAGGTGAGCGATGTGACCCATGGGCCTCTGGTTCTATATACTTTATCTCAATTTTTTATAAAACTTGCCAAAGTATGGAAAAGAAGTTGTCAAATAGGACATCGAAAGAAGTTCGTAGTGTATTGTTAATCAAATGAATTCAACATAAAAGAAAAAGACATGTTTTAGTTTATGCATAGTATTGTGAAAGGTAGATTTACTTATATCAAAGTTGTGTTATCTTGTGCCAGTGATAACATGACATGTAGATGGTAAAAAGCGGATGAAAGAAATTCCTATTACGAAATCACCATTTAAAATCAAATCTGCATGTTATCCTTACAAACAGCTGATAATCAATGTTGATCAAACGTTTGAATTATAATTAAAATTTTAACTTTTTGTTGAAGCGTTTTAAGTTATGCCCCGAAGAGTTTAGCTCTTTACAACTTAATGAATTGTTTTGCAACATACACTGAACTCTCGCGTCATAGAAATATTGCGTTACCATTTCCCCGCAAGCATTTTAAAGCGGGGTACAAGTTTTTCTTAAGTTTAGCGTAAATAATACAACGAAGTAATATTTTAATTAGAAAATAACTTTTCTTATTTTATGAGATTGGAGCAAGTGTAAGATAGTTGGAATCGGGCAATAAATTGAAGATTATATGAACTTTTTAAAGTACGTGAAAATGCGTTATTACAGAGAAACGGTAAATGTGTGATTTTGCTTTAGAATTAGGTAATGGTTTCTGCGTTAAAATGCATGAAGAGGGTTAAATTTATTTCAAGACGTAGGTTTTTTATTCATCTTTGTATTACTTAAAATCATATTTATTTTGATAAAGCTATAAATATATTTTTAGTAATTAAATTAGTAGAAATTGAATGAATTGACAAACAATTTATGTTTGTAGAAAGGATGAATTAATCACTATTACAAACTCACGGTGATACTGTTTACATTCCATCCACAATATCGCATGTTTTGTTATACCCGGTGATTTATCAGAGTTAAATAAATTTGGTTAGGACAAAATTAGAACATTCGGAACAAAATGGCGTTTTAAAGGGAAGTACGCCAAGTTTTAAATGTTAAATAAAATATGTATCTAAATTTAAGTTTTAAATAATATATATATTTTAGTTGAAGTGTTAAATGTACATTATTTAGCTTTACTTAATTGGCTTGTTTATGATAATTTAACTTTCTCTTTATCTTTGAGAAAGGACGGGCAATAAAATTTATATATTGATCCTGTCGGTTACTTTATGTTGCAAGTGTCTCCTTATGTTCTATTCTTATAATTTGACAGAAAAAAATCCCTGTGATGCGAATCCTTGTCTTTTTAACGGAAGATGTTATGAAGTTCCTTTCAACCCATATTTCTTTTGCCTTTGTTTAAATGATAGGAGAGGAGATATATGCCAAATTGGTAAGACTATGATGTGTTGAAATTTTTTTTCTTAGCTGATTGCACCTTTAGATACATCTATAACACTTTTAATGTAACATTTTTTCGTAACAATTTCCTTGTTCCATCTATTAAATTTGCTTCTTTTTCTAGAAAATTGTAACAGTTTTCTCATTAAAGATAGAACCTAGTGTCGAAAAAGTGTCACAATATTTTCTAATTTTTCTTAATGATAAATTAGTTCCTGCTTATCAATCAGTTAAAAGCTCATGACATGTTCCTTGTTTTTAAATCCAGTACATCCTCTGAAACTTGGTATGTTAATTGCATACTGCGACTACACATTTTCAGTTATTTCTGGGGTATGCAAGTCATGGAGGGAATGTGAAAAAGCACAAAATACTTCTTCATACATTGTCGTTTATAGACTTTATTAACTGAACAATATTAAGCAATATATCTCAAGAATAATTTCTTTTTTAATTCGATTGACATAAAAGACAAGTCCAGATTTAAAAGAAAAACAGGCAAATTAACTCTATTATTTTTAGTCAATTTTCTACCTTACATTTCTAAATATTTTCAATCTATAGTATGATGAATAGCATACCCAATTGATTACAAAAAGTGATTAAAATATATACCGTTCGCCCCTAACTAATGAGAGATTGGCTATTTACCAGTGCTAATGTTCTTGACCTTTTAGAACTTACACTGGATTTAAGTATTAAATGACTGTTTGGGGTTACTTTCAGATTAAAAATGTTTATCAAAAATTGTAATTTTCATTTGAAAAAATCATATTTAATAGAAAAATTGTAATCAAACACCAAGAATATGAATAAGTAGCAAATAATTATGAAAAAGAATGCACATAATTTCATTATAGATATCACAAAAATGTACATACGATCACATGATCTAAAACACGTCATCTTTGAAATTAAACAATAAGGAATTCAATATAACATAACTTGGGACAGTTTACGATTTTATAAACCGCTTCGTAATTTATAAAGCGTAAACTGCCCCAAGTAATGTTATATCGTATAACAAAAGTTGAAATAAGCTCTATTCCTTAATTGAAGCTGTAAAGTATGGAAAAAAGTGATATTGAATTTATTATGACGCCATAATGGATCTAGCACAGGCTAAACACATTCACTAGTTATGATTTCATACGACGTAGGTTCTACGTTAAGCAATACTTTAAAAATTGTTATTCTTTTTTTTCATTCGCATAAACAATATGTTCAACTGGTCTCATTATCATAAATAATGAATGACCAATCAAAAGTTTAACCGAATGTAAATATAAAAGTTCCAGTTGAAAGAGGGGTTCAAAGGGGATGCTCACTCCTCCATGGCATCTAATCCCTACTCTGATGTTTCAGAGGTCCATGTTTGCTCTGTTCCTATTTTATATTGTTTTACGGACTTTGATATTGAATACTGTTCGTTATCTCCATATCCTTCTTTGTACAGATGTTAAAGCCTTGGAGCTAGCAGTCTACCTATGGTCGGTTGTCTCCTAATCCCTTAAGCTTAACACAGGGAATGATACTCAAAGAAATACTTAAGATGTCATATTTAATCTGATTTTGAAACAATATTAATTTAAAAGAAAAATGTGAAAAAACTCATCTCACTAATCTCTTTTGATTAGTTTCTGAATATATATGAGAACGTCTTTGCCAATTAAAAAAAATATAAATATTTAAATTTAAAAACATTGATCATAAATTCTTATCTGAATTACAAAGGATGATATCGTTGACCAACTTAGAGACACTCATAAATAATTCTTAATTGAAATTAATCTCTATACACTGCGCCGCTCTGAACTCAATTTCGTGCCATTTCCGCATATTAAATTTGATATTTTGAAATGAAATATACGGAGATAAAGAACAATATTCAAGCTCAAAAGTCCATTTAAAATACAAAATACGAACAGAACAAACACGGATCTTCAAAACGTCAGAGGTGGGATTTTTTTTTCTTTTATCAAACTTTTTAAATATATATTACCACGAAGAAAATTATAATCATTTCAAATACTATAGGTATAAATGATTTTATATTATCAAGCCAAACACTTCCACATAGAATTAATATATTTTCTTTAAATCAAGTGCGATAAAGATTAAAGAATAAAAAACTAATTTGAAGGTAAAGACAAGGTGTACAGGGTTACACAGAGACCAAGTAAATCTTCATCAAGTTATAGCATCCAATGATGAACCTTAATGTACTTGATTGATAGGGCCACACAGACTGGTTCTTAAAATCTCTGCTTTTAAGCAGGGCATCTTTCTTGATTGATTGATTGTATGTGGTTAACGACTCTCTCGAGAATTTTTCGATCATTTGGAGATGCCACTTCCTGAGGTTGAAAAGCTGCAGTTTTGTTATATGCTCGGCATTTAGGGTCATTGAGCAGAGAGGGATCTTTTTCTCGCCAATACCTACTGCGAAATGGGACCTCGGTTCATACGATCTCATCCAAAGGATTGGTCTTCACGTGCCAGAGGAGAATTCGAACCCGCGACATAGGTATTGGTATTGATTTTAGTAGACACAGAGACTTTAAGGACACGTTCACAACGAGACACAACGAGAGATGTTCGTGATGATTTGGCTCTAGTGCACCCCGTGAACATGTTTTCACACGCGAATAAAACTTGGTTATATCTAACAGTTTAAACGTTATGCATAGAATTCAAAATATATTCAAATTTCTTTGTCTATCCCAACATATCCCAACAACTGGTGACATAATTTTGTAACCTTGAACGAACTTAAATAGGCATTTTTTTTTATCTATACACAAGAATACTGGCTCGGATCATATGCCTTTTTAACCGTCACGTTTTACGAAATAAAATACTGCTAAACCAATGAAACACATGCATAAAATGAACAGTATTAACGATCAAAAGTCCATGAAACGATACAAATTAGGAGCAAAGCAAACACGGCAACAACTATTTTATTCCACATACCTTGATAATAAATGTTCCAAACACAAATACCATAATCTTATATTTTCAAAAAAAAAAAAGATTGATCGAGTGTGAGTTTTCACTCATGTAATGACATCACCATTTACCGGTGAAGGGCTTCATAATTTGAACTTAAAAATATACTCGGCACTTGGGGCCTAGTGACAAGGGACCTGGAACTCGGTTTTTAAAGTCTCATCCGAAGGACCCGCAATTTTCACTTCAAAGTACCGAGCGCACGGCGAAGGAACAGTTGCTTCCCATTTTTTTAATCGACTTATCTATGTAGGACAGTCGTGGCCGAGATTCAAACTCACAACTTCCCGTTTCTTCAATAGTCGTTTGGTCGATGTAACGACGAAAACTGACCCCTGTAGAAAATTGACCAGGGGTCATTTTTTCTACGTAAAAATTTGACCCCGTGGTCGATATTCTTCGTAGAAAAATGAACCACATTTCTGTAGAAATTATGGCCTTGGGTCGTTTTTCTCTGTGTGCATCGTAGAAAAATGACCCCGAAGAATAATGACCCCTAGTCATTTTTTGATGCAAAACCGTTCGTTTTGGTAGTAATATTCTTGTTAGGCGAATGGGGTAATATCAAGCTGCCTTATGCTTTGAAGTGTTAATTTATGAAAGCTTTAAAGCTTAAATAACGAAATCAAAGTATACAATACCCTACATTAATAATACAAAATGTCTTATCCCCATCAAAGGAAAACAGTATAAATGTTCTAATTATAAAAGGCTATCAGAGGAAGATACACGCATTCATAGAAACGTTTACAAGTATTACATTTTATACAGTAAGTTTCAACAGTTGTCATTTTAATCTTTAAAAAGATAATTAACTAGCTTCTGTCAAAATAAAAAGTTTTCATAATTAATTAATTATAAATCTCTTTTATTTTACCCTGAATAAATAATAAGCAAAAATCAAAGTACAGCTTTATTTTTCAAAAGTTAAACGTTTTTGATCCCTACTTTTAAAACTGGCGCGTAAAAGGGTGCTAGCGTAGAAAATTATAACTTATAAACATATTTAGTTTTTGAATAAAGTTTCAAACTTCCCAGAAAAAAATAAGAATGATTTAATTTGTAAAAAAATAAGTACGAAATTAAATTAAATTGATACAGTGTACAAGGGAAACAAAAAGTGGTTATCTCAAAACCTGTTAAATGTCTTTTGTCGTTTGCTTGTGTCAACAAAACCTTTATAAAATGAGGGTTGTAGCATAAAAAATGATTAAATACAAGAGAAGTGCTTGTCTTTCCAAAAATTGACACATGCAGTATCGTTTTCCACGTTCTACATGTACTTACATACGATGATTTTAGGAGTTTTTTTACCAATAGATAAAAAAAAAGTTTGGTTGATGAAAAAAGTTGTAACTTTACATATCATACTTATAACCCCGTAAACGAAGTTTTGGGGGTATATAATTTTTTACCTGTCCGTCTCTCTTTTTGTATATTTGTCCGCAAAAACTTGAACCTTGTCCATAACTTTAGACTGGGTGGAACTATGGCTTTCAAATTTTACAGGTGTATTTTTGTAACAATGCCTTTTTTGTGTACAACCAATTTTGACCTTTTGACATTGACCTTGGAGTCAGACACACTTTTACACAAAAATTCCACTTTTACTTTGGCATTAACTTTCGGACGGTATGTGCGAGGACTTTATAGCGAAGTAATGGCATGATAGTCTAAGAGTTCAGTAATTTGTAAAGGTGGTGTCTATAAAATCTCAGAAGGGGATGTAAAAGCAGCCATTGGCCAGGTGTCTGTGGTCTATAAAGTGTTGAAAAGGGAAGTTTTTTTTAATTTATAGGTAACTCTGAACTATTATTTACTCAGATGTAAACTTTTGCCAGTTTTGGAGGAGTTTTCAATATTATTTTGAGGGTTATTCGAAAAGTTCGTGGACGATGTCAATCTTCCCTATATTACTCACTAGAAATTTAAAATAAGCACAAAATAATATGTAAAAATATTTGTTTTGTTGATGTGTGTAGTTTCATTTCATTTAACAGAAATCAATTTACTTTATTTTAAAATCAATATGTTTTGTACCTGCGGAGCACACTTAACGGCAAAGTAACGTCAAAACACAGCGTCTAGAATTTCTAAAAACTACTGTCTCTATACATTACACACAGTATAATCCAATGCCCATGCATTAAATCCTTTTTCTAACGCTTGACATTTGTTTTTTTTTTTTTTGAGAATTGCTCTCTTTATGTAATTTCCTTTGTTAAAGTTTTATTTTCATTTATTACTCATTTCTGCTTTCACAGGATAAGCAACTCTGAAGCGCCTATGTCTTTCCTTGACGTTCCGACTTTTAAAAGTTTTTGTTAAGATTTTTTACAATCAATCCGTTTCTTCAGATTGTCCTCATCCGATACAGAGTCTCTGTCACTCAGATACTCTCTGTACTATTTGTGCATACATGCACAACTAGCTTGTGAAAATTTGTTTTGGGTTCTCCAACATTTTCGAATTTATCCAGGATTTTTCCTGACACAAAATTGCACCGATATCTGCTGCATGGAGATTTAAATTTTTAGGTTGTTTTTCGTTTTTGTTCTATTTTACAGAGAATATGACTACAGATATAATTTAGTGGTATCGTTTATAACTTACTAAATTTTGACCTGCTCTGCAATCCATTTTTGTTTTAAATCTAGACAAGTTTTGAATAAATCGTGATATCAAAAAAATATATAAATCATTTGAATTTATTGATAAAATATTTCTACAAAATTTGGATAACATATGACGTCAAATATAAAATATATGACAGGAATCCACGAACTTTTCGAACAACCCTCATATAAGAACGTTCTTGATGTGTATGGTATTTCCTGTATATACAAGAAAAGTATAATACTTTTATTAAGTTAAGGTAGTAAAAATATGTATTTTAAAGCAGAATGCATACAGATGTACGAGGGTTGTTCGAAAAATTTGTAGACGATGTAATTTCCCCCGAAAATATGTTGCAATTCGAAAAATCTTGTATATTACATTAAATGATAATTGATTTTGAAATAATATACAAAATTTCAATCAGTCTTACTTATATTTATCGAAGTTATATCAATTGTTATGATACATTGTCAATGCCCGCAGAGCAACTGTGGCGTAATTGTTTTTGACGTCGATACGTCGCTATGTTTTATGAATAATCTTCCATCTTCTTAGAACTCTTTCGATGCTACGATAAGCCGATTTTTTGGCCCTTAGAAAGTAATTTCGACACTGAACAAGCACAAACCGTTTCAAATGCAAATTTTATTAATATTTCATGTTTATTTCAGATTTATCAGCTATATCTCTTACTGTTAATTATCCATCTTTCTCAAGATCTTGTAACACTGCCGCTGTCAAGTCCGAATCAGTAGTTGGAGATCGCCCTGATCTTTCGTCATCCCAAGCTTCTCATCGTCCTTTTCTTTAAATCGTTTACACCACTTATACACCATTGATCTTGATAATTTTGAACTATCCCCACATTTATCTAGCAATTGTTTTGTCTCAAAAGGAGTCTTTCCTGCTACCACAAAAAATTTAATCACTGCGCGCCTTTATGTGACGTCAAATTCTTGCGCCATTTTCAGCAAAAAATCGAGACCTGCCCCTTTCATTTTGATTCGAAAAGCTGAGAACTACGTGCTCAAAATAACTGAAACTTCTCAAATATGACGTTTGCCTATTTCTGTGATGACATACTGAATATCATAAATTTCAGAGCGCAAAATATAACAGAAATCTCTAATAACAAGATCGATTTAAAATATTCAAATACGCAGAAAACAAGGATGTTCTGCGCTAAAGAAATTACGACGGCCATAAAATTGTTATTTGATGGACGAAGAAATTAAAAAATTGGAAATATGGTATGATAGAAGTATGAAAAGTTTCACTTCAAACAAACAAATACAGCGGTCAGTACCGAACCCGGGTATTGCTTTTACATTGTTAAAAAAAACGTTGCTTTCCTTGCTTCTATGCTACATGTATGTTTTTGGATTTGTAAAATTTTTCAAAGTTTTTAGTTATCAGAAACATATCATGCCATTTTCGGAACAAAACCTTTCAATGATAAAAAACCCAAAAATATTCTTAAGGTCTTTCCACTCTTGCAATTCTAATGGTTAAAGTACAAAAATTAAATTTATTTTCATTTAATAAAGTTTAAATTTACTAATTATTCCCAAAAATGTAACGGTCGTCATATTATTGAAGATAGGAGACGTAAATAAACAGAAGCATATGTCAACATAAAACATCGTATATTTTTTGTAAACAGTATCATAAATAGTATGTAAAAACTGATTCAGATGCATAGTTATGATGCTGAAAGTTCCTTAATACTTGCATCTTACAAGATACTTTTGAATTGTGAAAATCAGTGAATAGCAGGAGTTATTGCCCTTGTCAACATTTTTTAAGATTTAATTGATTAAATAAAGGAAATATGCATTTAAAAAATTATTTTACTTAAATATATTTATCATTACACCTATGAAAAATCATTATTCAAAAAAACATTATCCCATTGGGTATGAATTTTATTTAATTACAGTTTTTGTAAAAACCTATGACATCACAGGAGGTTAGAATTATCTTAAATGTAGTAAATTTATGCTCTTCAATGAATAAATATTTATTCGGATTCTGGAAGCCAAAAATAAATCCATACCAGATACATTGATTGTGATGCTACTTCTAAGATATGCAATCAACTATATGTTGAAAGTACGTAAAAAACCCTACTTGCATTTGAAAGTATGAGAAAATATCAGGTGACACATAAATAAGGTTTTATTGTAGAAAAAAGTAGGTCAAACTTCTATGGGGGTCATTTTTCAACGC
>NW_026934957.1:0-6270 GCF_032062105.1 Saccostrea cuccullata
CGAGTCAACATGTTGCCATTGGACCCCTAGGAAATTTTATTCTATAGTTCATGGACTGACTGTAGTGACATCTTTAGGAAAAATTATAAATTGCATTTTTTTCTTTCTTGCCATCAAAAATCATCAACAACTTATATCACATGCATTTGAGGTATCAACTGAATCCTTTCTGTTAACATTACAGTAAAACAGTTATAGCGAACCATATATGTAGTGAATTCGCTATATGCATGTTTTTCCTTCAAGTATTACTACCAAATATGTTAGGGAAGCAAATATTATAAAACATACCTTCGATAACCAAGATTTTATTATGAATTGAATTTTTTATACAAATGCTATTAAGATAAAATAAAGTCAGTTCAATCTATCAAATTTTGAGTTCTTTGAAAATTCGTTATAAAAGATGTAAAATTCATTATATTTAACCTCAACGGGACTCAAAATCAGTTCGCTATAAACGTAAATTCGTTATATCATACTTTGTTATAACTGTAAAATTTTACAAAGATTTGTTAAGAATTTTGTAGGGGACCCAGAAAAACTTGGCTATATCCATAAATTTGCTACATCGGTGTTCGTACTAAACGAGTTTTACTGTATCTATCTATTTATGACAGCTTTACTTTGATTGGAGTTTCTCAATGAGAGAAGCAAGCCCTAAGATATCCGATGAATATTGCCAGTGGTCCAAAAGGAACCTTTTGACTCAGGACCCTTAGCATTGTGAGGTAATAACACCAGATAATTCCACAGCAGATCTAGTATACCACTTCCTTTTATGTCTGCTGGAAAACTACATAACAAATGCATATTTTGTAATGCAAGAAAAAGTATCGTTGTAGTACCAAGTAAGCCCAAAACAAATGCTTTCATACATTCCCACTTACTTACTGCAATTCTGTTTGCAATTTAAGGAGGCTAGGTGGTCAAAAATTATTTTTTTTTATTAACCATCAGATATAACTTAAATCTTGGGATATGATATCTTAAGCTGTCAACTATAATTTGACAAAGAAAAATTTAATAAATTTTAATTTTAAAATTTGATCATCTTATTATATCTTTATATGGAGCTCTTCTTCTAAAGGAGATCAAAATAGTCTAAAAATGGCCACGACCACCCAGCCTCTTTAAGCCCAAATAACAACATGTCAAAGGAAATTAGGTATTATAATGATGTTTGTAATACATAAATATTTCTTTAAATATGGTAAAACTTATGTTAGTAAATCTATATTAACATTTTGTACATAGGAAATGCATCAAGAACATTTGTCAGAATGTCAAATTTACTGAAAAGGAAGGATGGCTTGCAGTGCCCTAGATAGAATGTTCTATCGTTAAAATGATAAATGTCCTACGGATCCGGTTTAACGATAGAATTCGTTTTCTGTATTTACAATGTACTAGCAAGATAAAATGGGTGATAACTTGTACTCAGTGCATTAACTACGAAACAATCCAGTGAGTTCCGAATGCAAACATGGCGTGTAAAATTAAAGCGAGAAAAAAATGTTGAGAAATTAGTTGGATTTTCATCTTTATTGGATTATATTTTAGATTTAAAGGCATATGCAACCCCGAAAGGTTTTTATAATTGATTTTGAAGTTATTTCTAGTGTAAATCCTTTTGTATTTGTCAAATTCGTTTTGGAGCCATTCTTAAATTTCTTGCTACATTGCGAGTATATGGGTGGTTTTCTAACTGTGGTGAGGGCTTGTCCCGAGACACAGATTATTCTTACTAGCAATGCCCGCAATGGCTTGGTGCTTGAACGAACCAGAATATTAAATCCTTATTACGGTTAAAACTTCTTTACAGTTCTTGAAATAAAAATTCTACAATAGCTAGAAGCCTTGTTGATGTCTTAAAAGTGAAAGTGGATAACTGTAACGTTATCAACATGGGGTCTAATTCTAGAACGCTTCAGATCGAATTTCCTCTTCTTACCGCTGAGTAAAAGAGAAGTCTATAAATTACAATATGAAAATGAATATATAATATTTAAACAAATGTATAAGATTTTTTTCTTGATTGTATTGATAAAGTATCGATAGGCCCTATACACTTTGATCAGTGACTGAGTCGCCAGTTGGTGACGCACGTTTGTACGATATCTTGCGTAATGTTTCTAGTAAAATATCTATTTTCATAAATCTCTTCTACTAATTAACATTTCAGACTCGTATGTTATGTCAAGATGTACATACCCTGACATTTCATTTACAGGCAAACTCCCAGAATTCTGATAGTTTATCCCTGCTCTTTCCCATGGTTTCGGAGGAGCAGCCATGAATTTTCTAAGTAACTCGTTCATAAATTGTTTCATAAAAGCGTCGTCTAAAAAAGGAGGGGTGTAAGATTATAATTGTTTTTCGTTTTTAAAAAAAGAAACAACAAAACATACAAACAAAACTAACATCCCCTAATAATTGAGATAATTGAGTCTTTATTTGTCTCTGAAATTTCACCAACGTGAAATTACATATTTACAATAAAAATTAAAGTAGGCAGGTCGATCTGCAGTTGGTTGATAATTTATCCAGAGTTCAGTTGGTTGAACATTTGTCTAGAGTTCAGTTAGTAGAGTAATTTAAGCGATATGTCGTAAGGACTAAAAAAATTTTTGGTGTCTCTACGACATGTCTCTGAGATTATTAGTCGAGCAGTTGATTTGATTCAGCTACTGGGGCACCTGCATGTCTGGATTTTAGTAAAAAGAGAAGAAAATGAAAGTTTCTGTTCATAGTCATAGAGTATCTAACTGGAGTTTGGTTAGTGTAGCGCCTGTCTAGAGTTCAGTTAGTGGTACTCCTGTCTACAGTTCAGTTAGAGAAGCTTATGGAAAGAGTTCAATTAGAACAGAACAAAGATCTAGAGTTCGTGTAGTTGGTTGAGTTCAGTTATACTGAAGCACCTGTCTAGAGTTCAGCTGTTTGAGCACCTGTCAAGAGTTTAGTGTTAGTGGAGCACCTGACTAGAGTTGAGCTTGTTGAGCACCTGTCTAGAGTTCAGTTATAGTGATCGAAGCACCCGTCTACAGTTAGTTCAGTTATAGTGGAGCACCTGTACATAGTTCAGCTTTTTGAGCACCTGTCTAGAGTTCAGTTATATTGGAGCACTTGTCTATAGTTCAGTTATAGTGGAGCACCTGTACATAGTTCAGCTTTTTGAGCACCTGTCTAGAGTTCAGTTATAGTGGAGCACTTGTCTAGAGATCAGTTATTTTTGAAAGTGGAGCACCTGTCTAGAGTTTAGTTATAGTGGAGCACCAGTCTAGAGTTCAATCATAGTGGAGCACCTGTCTAGAGTTTAGTTAATGAAGCACCTGTCTACAGTTCAGTTAACGAAGCACCTGTCTAGAGTTCAGCTTGTTGAGCACATGTCTAAAGTTCAGTTAGTGAAGCACCTGCCTAGAGTTCAGTTGATTGAACACCTGTCTAGAATCCAGCTGATTGAGCACCTACCGAGTTCAGTTAGTGGAGCACCTGTCTAGATTTCAGCCGATTGAGCACATGCATGTCTACACTTCAGCTGATTGAGCACCTGTCGAGTTCACTTACTGGGGCACCTATCTTCAGTTCAGCTATTTATCACCTGTCTATAGAGTTCAGTTGATTGAGCACCTGTCTAGAATCCAGGCTCCGGTATCGGTTCCTGCTGTTTTCCGTCGCATTTTTTTCAGCTGGTTATAGAATTAAGGATTGTGTCCAAATACAGGAAACAATACAGGATACAATTACTGAATTAGGAAGATAAAGGAGATTTGACAGGGCTCCGTATAGATTATAAAAAGATCCTTAGAATAATAGGATATTCAATGATTTGTAGCGGGATATGATTTTTTTTACAAGTGAGAAGCACATATGATCATTTAGTAGATACATGTATATAAACAGCCTTCACACTACAGTAACTGAGTGGGAAATATAATATATGGTTTACTGAGTATTCACTCTCTCTATCCAAGTGAAGGGAAGGAAGTTTTGGTACAACTTTCTTAAATTCACTGTGGGAAAAAGAGTATTGTCGTGAAAATGGATAAATTGCAATGTACTTCATTGTAATAAATATCGTATAACTGTATAGCTGCAGAACTGTAGCTCTCCGAAAAAATGAATTGACAGACCAGATAGCTACAGTGCCACCCATTGTAAAATCTGTATATTTATTGCGCATAAAAAGTGATAATTGTAAAGAAAATACTCAATTCAAAAATTGAATGTGATTTTTTTATATATCTGAAGACATGGGCATTCTGCACACCTTGTTCACCCATCTCCTTCAAGCTAAGGGCATTCTGCATGCCTTGTTTACTCATCTCCTTCAAGCTAAGGGCATTCTGAATGCCTTGTTCACCCATCTCCTTCTTTAATTTAGTCGATCAGTACATGCATTAATCTAGTCTAAGTGTTGTTACATAAAACAATGACCGGGACTACGCCACGTCCTTAAACGCATGTCAGTGTAATGTACGAGTAATTAAATAATTAGTCAGAGACAGGTTCCCCTTGTGGACTGGTCATATAGTCTCCGGTATATAACACAGATATATGTTTACGTTATGGATTATCTTCAGTGACGAGTTGACCACCTACATCCATCTGTTTTTATCTATTTATTTATTTATTGTAAAATTTTTCCAGGGTTGTGTGATTTTTGTATAAATTTCGTTGCAATTCTTATCAATTATAAATACTAAAGCAAGTAATATTATTTATATTTTCCCCTCTGCATATACGTATGTTCCTATTCTCTTGACCTATACATACAACTGCAAGTTGAATATTCATTTTGTCTTTTACTGTTTTAAGCAACTGAACCGTTTTGGTATCATCATGACTCTAACAAAGGTAATTCAAATACATGTATGAGTAAAATGAATGGTCTGATTTATATTATACAAGGATAATTACTTGTACGAAGAAGTAAATTCTATACTTCTTTAGTTCATGTTTAGCAGATACCCTCTAGCTTACGCATCTGTGCTGTTTTAAGTGAACTCTTGACGAACTCGTGCCCACTTAAGAGCATCTTTGTACTATATTGTTGTAAATTTCTTCCTGGTAAAGGACACACCCGACAGACAAAAGTACTCGAAGAGATTATAGGGGGATGTGTAAACTTCACTTACTCCAAAAAAACTCGCTCCATCTTATTCTTTTTTATGTTGCCTGAAAAGACATTTCGAAAAGTAGTCATTCAGTGATGTGTAAAGACTTTGCAAATAATTATTGAAACTAATGCACCTCTGATAATCCCCGTTTATCACTGAGAGAGAGAGAGAGAGAGAGAGAAAGAGTTACCCATTCTTATGTCCATTTTAACATCCTGGTTATTCGTGTTTAAGATAACTCGTCTTCCGTTTAAGATTTCCTGATCCTTCATCAAAAGCCAGAAAAGATAGCCGTATAAAAAAGACTATAGGATCATACCGGCACCCAGGAACGATGTGATTTATACTTTTAATTTGGATAATTAATTTATTTTTGATTTCCCGGATGCTGTTTGAGTGGATTACTTGAGGGTGGAGAGTATGAATTCTTTACAATTAGTGATTCTGGTTGTCTTGTTACAGTATGTGCTGTGTCTTACAGATGTGGATCATTCCCAAAACGGTAAGCTTATTTATATTTTCGATCAAATTCTTAATTCCAGATCGTATACCTGTCTATACAGAGTCACAAAATTAATAAGGGAACAATTATTGACAGAGATAAAAGTACTTGAGTAATTATATGTATTATCAATAAAAATTAAAAGTCGTTTCTGCATGGGTTTTTCTTTTTAATATGAATTTACATTGTTGCGCAGTATCATAACATGCTTAAAAATAAGAAAATGAACGAGCCATTTTTTTTACAGAAAAAAATCTTTAAAAGCATATTTACTCACAGGCGCTTATACAGTCTTACATACTTAATAATTATAACGAAATACTAGTAGTAGATAAAGAAAGAACTGAACTATGCATGTATATATAAAATCAACTTTACAAAGTATACTTTAGGCTAAATAAATATATTTACTAGTACTAAGGGAACTATTTATTTTAAATTTACATTAATTTAGCATCGTGTGTACCAATGTGCATAGACATACATATTAACAGAGACATCCCTCTTTTATATGTCTCTGATATTAAGGAGGAAACGATACGACTGCGTCATGTATCCCAGGGAAGGGGTTGGTTTGGGTTTGCTGGTGTACACAGCTTCTAAGAGGCATTATTCTCCAACCCTTTTCCACAATATAATAGGCCGGCC
>NW_026934958.1:0-6243 GCF_032062105.1 Saccostrea cuccullata
TAGAAAATGTGATTTTTTTCAATTCGCTTCTCCTAACGACAGGAATACCGACGACGAACAAAGAGTCGCGTCCTGGATGGTAAATACACGATCTATAATCCCTGAAAGTTTCATGTTGATATCTTTTACCGTTTTTGAGTTCAATCACGGACAAAATGTCATTTTAATTTCGAAAATTGTCCGTAACTTCACCGGAATAGTTCCAGAAAATCTCTCGGATATACTAAATTCATGTAACAGCACTTTGTCCTGAAAATTTCATGTAATTTCATCCAGTAGTTTTCGAGAAATCGCTGCACAAAATTAAAAGTCAAAAAAATAAGAATAATAATAAGAAACAATAGAATCACTATAAGGTTTTCCCGTGAAGAGGAAGCCCTTTAATAATAAGAAACAATAGAATCATTTAAAAGGGGTTTTCCGTGAAGACAAAACCTAATAAGAAACAGTAGAATCACTAAAGGGTTTCCGTGAAAACGGAAGACCTTAATAATAAGAAACAGTAGAATCACTATAAGGTCTTCCGTGAAGAGGGAAGCCTTAATAATAATAAGAAACAGTAGAATCACTATAAGGTCTTCCGTGAAGACGGAAGACCTTAAAAAGTTGGCCCAAAGTTTGATGATTCTAAGCCAGTCAGTACCTGAGATACCTAAATATAGCCATAAAATGTGAAAGTAGATCATTGTGACCTATTTTTTGGTTTAATTCTCTGAAAACCCAAGATGCATCTACTGACAAAGTTTGATGATTATAAGCCAATAAGTACTTGAGATACATAAATCTAGCCATAAAATGTCAAAAATAGGTCACCGTGACCTACTTTTCGTAACATCCCAAAACCCGATCATCAACAACAAATTTTTATTCTAAGCCAATCAGTACCTGAGACATTCAAAAGTAGGTCACTGTGACCTTCTTTTTGGTGACATGCTCTTAACACCCAAGATGCATCAAATGACGAAGTTTGATGATTCAAAAAGTTGTTTACAACCAGTTGTGCAGTTATCAAAGAACACTGACTAAAATTTCTATAAAAAAAAAGCACATTTACATTATAATCAATTGCTAAAGTCTGTAGCCTAGTTGAGATTACAAAAAAGCACGAGATGGACTAGCTAACAATAATATCAAATGTTCTGGAAACGACACTTTCTGTGTATAGCACGCATTCTTGAACTTTTCTTGTCCAACCTTCCCAGGCTGCTTAAAAGTGAAAACGGTTTACCCCCAATCAACAACTTATTAGTTCTACATTATTACCGTCTTCCTTGGAAGACGGTATTGTATAGTTGAAGTTTTTTACAGTCTTCGGACTATGCACTTCCTCTCTTTTTTGATTGGTAAAAAAATGCATGATGGGGAAAATTTTCAATTATTTCATTGGTTGAAATGCTGTTCAAGGCAAGGGAGATAACTTTCTGATGATCTAATTTTTGTACGACTTAACAATTTTGAAGATTTTCAATTTTAAAAAAAAATGACAAAACGAACAACAAAATCAGCAGAAATTTAAATTTTAAAACATGAATTTTTGTATAGCAAAAAATAAAAAGATCTCTTTAACTTCATTATAAATAAAATTTGATTTTTATTGCTTGCAGACTTTACAATTTGTTATTATTCTTTTCCCCTTTCTTGTTTAAGAAGGAAATGGAATCAGCCGAGGTTTGCCAAAAAGGCTCTCGGGAGTCAAAGTTTACGGAGATGACCGAGCGACAACCGTGGTAGGGCTAATGCCAGTAAAAAGCTAATGTAGAAATACAAAATCAAGAAATTCAAAAGAATTATACGGCCTGATAGGTGTAGATCAGTTTACAGTTTAAGATTGTTGCAAAAGAGGGGAAGCTTTTTAAAAAAGCTCTACTTGTGTTTTCAATATCATCATCGTCTCTTCGTTTTGTACAAGCCGCCATTTTCCAAGGACAGGTACTTTCATTTTCAATTTTTGGATAGGTTCTTCGTGTATCATTTCGTACCATATTTGAATGCTTGTATCGTAAACCGTATCTTAAAGGAGAAATATCGATATGTATCGGTGTATCGGTATATCGTCACACCCCTAATTGGCCAAGGGGTTCTTAAGTTATGGCCCATATTCTAAAAAGTTACCGCACACCGCACGACGCACACCGCACAAATGGCCATAGCATTAGCTCTTTGAGCCTTTGGCTCAAAAGAGCTAAAAATACGATGTCATCGTGTCGTCTTATTCTGTTGCTTCACAGTTGAATTGGGAATATTCGGTCACAAAATTGGGAAAAATTAACATTTTTGGCATTGGGAATGGTGCCGTTTATCAGTATCAGTTATATATGGAAAACAAGAGGCCCAGGGGCCACAGCGCTCACCTGAGAACATCAGCTAAGGAAAAAGCACATATCAGAACTGAAAGTTTACTGAGGTGTGTGTGTGTGGGGGGGGCTTGAATTTTAACCCCCAGGGGGTCATGATTTGAACAAACTAGAATCTACACTATCTGAGGGTGATTCCATAAAAATATCACTAATCATGACTTTGAAGTACTTGAAAAGAAGATTTTAAAAGGTTTCCCTATGTATTCCTATATAAAACTTTGGTCGGCCATTTCGGCCCCACCCTACCCCCGGGGGTCATGATTTGAACAAACTTGAACCACATGAGTTTCATCTTTCCTGGCCCAGTGGTTCTTGAGAAGAAGATTTTAAAGATTTTTTCTACATATTCCTATGTAAAACTTTTAATGGCCATTATGGCCCCATCCTAGCACAAGGGGTCATAATTTGAACAAACTTGAATCTACACTACCTGAGAATGATTCCACATGGGTTTCATCTTTCCTAGCCCAGTGGTTCTTGAGAAGATTTTTAAAGATTTTTCCTATATATTCCTATGTAAAAATTTGATTGGCCATTTTGGCCCCACCCTAGCCCCGGGGGTCATGATTTGAACAAACTTGAATCTAACTACCTGAGGATGATGGTTCTTGAGAAGAAGAGATCTATTTGGCCAGTAGATATTAAATTTAAGAGAAGTTCTGGATCATCGATCACAGGTGGCTCTGTAGTACTTTTCTAGGTTGTCAGTGCTGATACCAGAGGTGAGCGGAATTAATAAATTTGATGTGTCAGAATGACTCGAGGACAGGTTGTCAGAAGCAGATACAGACACATGAGATTGGCCACTGGTCGAAACATTTGGAGATACAGGAGAAACGTGGGGTGTGTAAACAGGACTGGGGAGGGGGTGTCATCGGAAGAAACTAGAGGTACAGAGGATATGGCGGAGATGGTATTAGCGGGAGAAGGGTTGCGAGATTCTGTAGTGGGCAAAGCAGTAGAAGGAGACAGTAGGCCACAGGGGCTTGAGACACAGGGGTATCTGTAGGAAACGACGGGGCATAAGCTGATGCGGGAATGACATGTTCATTGAAAGGAAATATACCGCATGCCTGAAAACCACTGCGGAAACTAGTATTGTGCTCGGTGAATGACTTCTCCCAAGCCATTTTGATTAAGCCTGGAAAACTCCATTTGTTTACCATGTTCAGGGAATTCTGGACATAAATTCTGAACATGCAGAATTGTAAGATGCACTAAAGGGCCCGAAGACAGAGCGATCTAAAGGTTGCAGTATGTGCTTTGTATGCGGGGGAAGTGACAAGATCTGGATATTATTAGCGATAGCGCATTCTAGAATGGCTAGAGACTCATGTGAAGTGTGACCATCTAGTATGAGAAGTTGTGGTCTTTCGGGTCCACACTCTTTTAAGAACACGTTCTTAAACCATTTCTCCCCTAGGACATCCGTCATCCAGCCATTTTCTTGAAAGGTCCAAATGCTTCCGGCTGGAGCGGCCTCCGTGTTAAAGCCATGAAGTGATGCAGATGTTTTGCCTTTCCACGAACATGGGAGGCATCCAACTGCCCATGGCATTTACACATGCTGTGATGGTGACATTTGTCCTGTTGTTTCTATTTTTTTTTGTCTGCAATCACCCGAACTGGCGTGTGTTCGAACCTACGCCCCGTTTCATCCATGTTCCATAGGCAATAGGGCTTATCCTCCAGGTTCAGCTCCTTCATGATCTGTCCCAAATCTGTAAAATACTTCTCCACAACAACCATTCATCATGCGGGCTTTTTAGAAAAGTTTCTTGCCCGGGAAAGTGAGCTGGGGGGGTTTTTTTTAACCAGTCCACCAATTTTTGGGAGGGTTAGGGCAAAGGGGCTACACGTAATCGTTTACACAACTCCCCAGTCCTTCGCAATAACTGGGTCCAGAGACCCCAAAACCCTTTGTTTTGAGGCATGTTTCAATGTTTCAAATTTTATTTTCAACAGATCGGGAGAGCGGGTTCGACCATACGTAGTCCAGATATTTTTCCCCGGACAGGGTTTTCCAGAGTGGATTTTGGGACGCTAAAAGTTTTTTCAGCCTTTGGGAAAAAGACATGCTGCCGTTTTTAATTGCCTCGATAGCTTTCTGTAAAATTTTTTGTATTGAACTTGCATTTCAATTTTAACTTGTTATACTTGACAAAAAATAGAGAAAATGTGAGCAATGAGCTCACTAAATGATACCCCCGCCTCCTATATATTAAATTGAAAAGTCCATGTTTTGCTGTGGTCGGGGAAACCCCAAAAAATGTGCGGGTAAAAATAAAATTGAAGGTGACAATGGAAAATGTAATTTAGATTCTGTGAATGTTTCATTAAATTTCACTCAGTGGGATAAGAGGAGTTGTGGATAAGAGATGAGTACCCCAAAGCGTAACAGATGGACCGACGGACGGACATACCGATTACAGTATACCCTCCCACTGTTCAAGCGGGGGGTATAATAAATGTTAAAATGTTCATATTGCTATTGACATCACTTATTTTCATGTTTCCGCTTCGAAAGGGAAACATATTATTTATTCTTGTTCCTTTGTTTCAATACTACAATCCATCAAAATATTTATCCCCCCCCCCCTTTAAAACAGATTATACTTAAATAAAGTTTTGCACATGAGAATTGCAATCATGCTTCCGCCTATCAGTACTCTCAGTAATTTGATTTTTTAACATGTTTGATAACAGGGAATATCTAGGTCATTCTTCGATTGATATCTTTTCACCGATGAATTGATAATACTATATATTCAACAATTGTATTAAGTACATGGTTATAGTCCGTTAATTATCATACAATTTCCTCTTAAGAAAAAATTAATCATTCTGTGTGTGTGCATTTTTAAATGACAGAATTTTCAATCCCTGGCCGGATTCTGCTCGTGTGTAGAAAGTGTTAACTTTCTAAAAATGTGTAGCAAAACACGAACCGGGTCGAAGATTTCTAAACTGAAAACCGGGTTCGTGTTGAAGTTTAGCATATCATTTTATATAGAATTTGAATTGTATATAAGTAATTTCTGCGACTAATACATTAGTATATTTCAGTAATTTTCAAAACAAAAAAGGTTTTCAGTTTAGAATTTTCCGACCCGGTGTAAAGTTGAATTTTGACCCCAGTTGAAAATTGACCCGAGGGTCATTTTTCAACGTTGAATAGTGAGACCAAAGGTGTTGAATTTAGACCCTAGTCCGTTGAAAACTGAGCCGGATCGTGGAATTTTGATCATGAAACCGGTTCAAAATTCAACAGCATAAAAACACATATTTATGACTTGGTTTTTACAACTGTGATTTAATTCATAGGAGTTGGTACAGGGGAGGGGAGTTAGAGGTGCTTACCCTTTTTTGCAAAGATAGACATAATATAGGCATCGAACAATGTGAAATTAGGTTAGTTTCCCCCTGCTTTCAACAGGTACGTTACAGTGTAGTAAAAAAGAAGAGTAAGTGGTAGTGTTTAAAAACAGATATTGGATCCACCCTCCCCCTCACCCCCCCCCCCCCCCCCCCAAAAAAAAAAGGATTTTCGGGTTTGGACTACTAGATTGGACAATGGATTTTTTTTGTCAGTTTTTTTTTTAGATTTGAATTTTTCTTTCTTTTTCAATAAGCCCCTCCTCCCCCCCCCCCCCGCCCAGCCCGCACTTTCAATTTTCTCCGGCACCAACGTAATCAATGCACACTTAATTCTGTAATTCAGTTATATTCTTAGAATGAAATATTTTAAAAATATATCTTAGATTTTAAAGCTACATATAGCTTAATATTGCAATATTTCGTGTAATATTTATTTAAAAAGAAGTATACATTTGTATATGTAAATCCAAAATATTAGTAAACATAGTAGTAGTATAAGGGGTTGGAT